>NC_134353.1:429415612-429603112 GCF_048569485.1 Anomaloglossus baeobatrachus
AAATTGTCAAAACATTAAAAGTAGTTAATGATATGGCTGAGCGTGGTGTTAAATTAATAACCGACTTTAACGACCTTCTGACAAAAGATGAAAAACAAAAGCAATATGTCCTGCAAGTTGTAAGCAAATGCCGAGCATTATATTCTGACATTTCAAAAACTACTTTAACAAAAGCTCTAGAATAGATTAGATAACTATGTAAAATTATCAACTCATGTAGGTACTACGTCTGTATCTTTTCTGTGTCTGTTTTGTTTGTATTATATACCTCATTTTTATATTTTAAAATAAAAAATGTCATTAGACTTATCAGTATTACTTGTTTTTTTGTTATATTTCTACTTAAAACTCAAAAATATACCAAAAAAACCCAAAATTTATCACTTAACAAAATATACGAAGTATGCTCCTAGTGGTACCAAGTCACGTTCTTGGGGCTAAAAGCTTTTGTAACTCAGTTTGATTTAACTCCTTCACCCCCGGCCACTAAAACACCCTAATGACCGGGCCATTTTTTGCAATTCTGACCAGTGTCACTTTGACAGGTTATAACTCTGGAACGCTTCAACAGATCCTGGCGATTCTGAGATTGTTTTTCGTGACATATTGTACTTTATGTCAGTGGCAAATTTAAACCGATAATTTTTGTGTTTATTTGTGAAAATTTAGGAAATTTTGCAAAAATTTTGAAAATTTCGCAATTTTCAAACTTTGAAAATGTATGCCCATAAATCTGAGAGATATGTCACACAAAATAGTTACTAAATAAACTTTCCCACATGTCTACTTTACATCAGCGCAATTTTCGAAACAAAATTCTTTTTCGTTAGGAAGTTAGAAGGGGTCAAAGGTCATCAGCGATTTCTCATTTTTCCAACAAAATTTAGAAAAATTTTTTTAGGGACCACATCACATTTGAAGTGACTTTGAGAGGCCGAGGTGACAGAAAATACCCAAAAGTGACCCCATCTAAAAACTGCACCCCTCACTCTGCTCAAAACCACATCCAATAAGTTTATTAACCCCTAGGTGCTTCACAGGAACCAAAGCAATGTGGAAGGAAAAAATGAAAATTTTACTTTTTAACACATAAATGTTACTTTAGCCATAAAATTTTCATTTTCACAAGGGAGAAAAGAGAAAGTACACCATACAATTTATTGTGCATTTTCTCCTGAGTACACTGATACCCCATATGTGGTAAAAATCAATTGTTTGGGGCGCACAGCGGAGCTCGGAAGGGAAGGCGCGCCATTTGAATTTTTGAACGCAAAATTAGCTGCACTCATTAGCGGACGCCATGTCGGGTTTGAAGACCCCCTGAGGTGCCTAAACAATGGAGCTCCCCCACAAGTGACCCCATTTTGGAAACTAGAACTCTCAAATATTTTTTCTAGGTGTTTGGTGAGCACTTTGAACACCTGGGGGCTTCACAGAAGTTTAGAACGTTGAGCTGTGAAAAGAAAAACATTTTTTTTTACTTTTTTACCACAAAACTTGCTTCAACTAGGTAGCTTTTTTTTTCTCAAGGGAATCAGCAAAAAATTCACCATAAAATTTATAGTGCATTTTTTCCTGAGTACGCAGATACCTCATATGTGGTGGAAAGTAATTGTTTGGGCGCATGGCGGGGCTCAGAAGAGAAGGAGCGCCATTTGACAGCAAAATTGGTTGGAATCATTAGCGGACGCCATGTCACGTTTTGGAGACCCCCTATGGTGCCTTAACAGTGGAGCTCCCCCACAAGTGACCCCATTTTGGAAACTAGACCCCTCAAGGAGTTTATCTAGATGTTTAGCGAGCCCCAAGGGGCACCACAGAAGTTGATAATGTTGAGCCATGAATACAATTTTTTTTTTTTTCATTACAAAACTGTTACTTGAACCAGGTAGCTTTTTTTTCACAAGGGTATCAGGAAAAAATGCACCATAAAACGTATTGTGCAATTTCTCCTGAGTACGCAGATACCTCATATGTGGTGGAAAGTAATTGTTTGGGCGCACGGCGGGGCTCAGAAGAGAAGGAACGCCATTTAACTTTTCAAACGCACAGACGCGGTGCACTGATCGGCCGCTGCAGGACGCACGGTCGGATGAGATACAAAAAGCGTTGGGGATACGGAAAAAAAAAAAAGGTCACGCCAAAAATTGAGCAGGGATGCCGATCCGTTATGTGCATCCCTGATCAGTGCTCGGCGGGACGCACAGACGGATGCCATACAAAAAGCGTCGCAAATACGGAAGAAAGTCACGCCAAAAATTGAGCAGGGATGCCGATCCGTTATGTGCATCCCTGATCAGCGCTTGGCGGGACGCACGGACGGACGTGATACAAAAAGCGTCGCAAATACGGAAAAAAGTCACGCCAAAAACTGACCACGGATCCCTGATCAGCGCTTGGCGGGACGCACGGACGGATGAGGTGTAAAAATGGACAGGATACAAGAAAAAAAAAAAAGTTATACACTCAGTACCAAGAGGATCACTGACCAGAAGGGCTGCAGAGGAACAAAAAGGCAGTGAGATAGACAGCTTTACCCCAGCAGCAGGCAGGACGTTGGACAGATCAGCAGAAGGACCCAGCGATGGAGGCAGATGTGATCGGGCCAGTGAAGACCTCGGACGACCCGTGAAGGCAGGTAAGAGGACATCAGGGGGGGGCAGGGGGGAATTGGGGGGGGATGGGGAGAGGGGGGGAAGATGGGGGGGCAGAGGGAGAGCAGAGGGTGCGGAGAAGCAAAGGCAGAAGGAAGGAATCTTGGAAGCAGAATAGAGATGACAGAGGAGGCAGGCAGATCGCATGGGGAGCAGATCGGGATGCCAGGGGGCAGATCGGGGCATAGGGGGGCAGATCGGGGGGGGCACGGGCAGGGGCCTTCACGGGAGCGCGCAGGGGCCTTCACGGGAGCGCGCAGGGGCTATCGCCGGAGCGCAATACTTACCATTGGAGCAGGCGCGGTGACAGCAGAGGCGGCGTCTGCGGCGGCAGCAGCGGTGGCGTGGTACCAAAAGTACCAGCCACTCCACGCTGCACACATGTTGGGGGAGGGTCCCCAGACCAGGACAGGCCTGGGGAGGGCGGCCAACCGCAGATCAGACCACCCCTCTGCACACTGATTGGAGCGATTGCGCGTCATAGCACGATCGCTCCAATCAGTGCTGCAGGGGCTGGGGGCGACATGTTTGAGATCCACCTATGATCTGCTGTAGCTGCTACGGCATCTCATAGCTGGATCTCACAGTCTCGCACTAATTCGGGCATTATTTTTTCCGAAATTAGTGCGAACGATGTGGTTGGCGGTTCAGATTTGAACAGCCAATCACATCGATCGCCTATGGGGGTGACGATGCCACCCCCCTGGGGTCAAGCAACGGTCCCCTGCTGTAAGAAACAGCAGGGGACATCATTTGAAAGCCGTTGCTATGGCCAAGGCAATCAAATGAACTTTAGGCAGTAAAATTACGTCCCTGGTCGTTAAGTCACGTTAAAATAGGACGTAATTTTACTGCCCGCGGTCGTGAAGGGGTTAAAACAACAACAATTATGTATAAAATATAAATTTTGAACAACATTATTAGCTTTCTTTTGAGATATTAAGCGTTTTTTTTATTATTTACCGTTCTGGAGTTATGGCTCCATATGTCACGCTTTTTGGCCAAAAATTTGGATTTTTTCAAACTTTGAGCGACAAGGTTAACGTCGTTTGATCGAGCTCAAATTTTGGCTATCTCAATATCTGGAAAGGGGAATCGTTTTGTGGGGTCCAGACGGACAAAATTAATATCTGATCAGTGAGGGTGCGAAAATCTCAGGGGCTGCTGGTACACAGCAGCGCTTTCAAAACATTAGTGGCCCCTGCCAGGTACTACAGATTACTCCCCTTTTCATTTAAATTGGGGATTGATCTGCTGTACCCGGCCAATATAGAAATGACAGCATCTGACACTATTTTCCCATAGGAAATAATGCAAGCTCAGACAATTCGTTCCACAACTTGTTCAATGTCCCATCCTTGTCCCCTATTGTGCCATTCCACACATGCGCGCGCGCGCACACACACACACACACACACACACACATTATGCTCACCTTACCTTCTTCTGTTCCATTGCTGGCCTCCTGGTTCTTGTAGTCCGCAGGTACAGGATGTGTATCGGGTAACCATCGTGACCGATGCTGGAGCTTCCGCTGCCAGAGCGCTGACGTCAAAGGCATGAGTCGCTTGCTTCTGATTGGTCAGCTGCCTTTGAGAAGCGGTTGACCGCGGAAGTTGCTCCATCGTCGCAATGGTTACCCGATACACATCCTGTACCAGTCGACTACAAGAACCAGGAGGCGGGCGAGGGAACGGAAGGTAAGGTGAGCATAATATGTGTGCGTGCATGTTTGTGCGGACTTCAAGAGCGGGTCAGAAGGCGGTAAAAGTACAGAAACCAGAAGTGTGTGTGGTGAGTATTTTCTCATACAGCAAAGATTGCTCGTAAACGGAGTTAGGCCTGTTTCACACGTCAGGGATTCTGGTACGTTTGTGCTTTTTTTTTTTAAACGTACCAGAATCACTGACATTCGCAGACCCATTATAATCAATGGGTCTGCTCACACATCAGTGATGTTTCACTGACCATGTCTCCGTGCAGCGTTCACGCGTGTTCGTGATTGCCGCACAGAGACATGTCCATTTTTTTCTGGCATCACTGATGTCCCGCGGACCACGCAGTGGTGAGATCCATGATACGTGATACACGTGCCAGAAAAAAACGTGCTTTTAAAATAAAAATCATTTTTACTCACCCGGCTTCAGCGGCGCTCTCTGCAGCCCGTGCAGCTTGCTGCTTCTGAGTCTGCTCATTACTGTCGCGCATATTCATGATTAACGACAGCCGACCCGGAAGCAGCTGCTGCGGGGGTCAGCGCCGGCCGGATGCTGCACCGCGGAAGCGATCAGCACCATGGAGAGTGGGAGCGAGCACAGGTGAGTTAATCTCTAAGTGCAATCACGGGACACGGAGAACGGAGCCCGGATTGCACTTAGACAACCCAAGTGTTCCGTGATTCACGGCACACGGAGGGACATGTGCATGTTTTACACGCCAGTGAAAAAAGTCAGTGTTTTTCACTGACGTGTGAAACGGGCCTTACAAATTTACAGCAAGCTTTGCTCGTATAGTGAAATACTTGCACACCAAGTTACTCAAACAGAGGTTCCACTGTACTAGAAAAGTTTAGAGTTGGTATAAGCCAGGGGTGGGCAATTAAATTCCCCATGGGGCCGCATGAGAAGTTGGGATGGTTTTAGGGGGCCGGACTAATATAATTAACTCGGTTCTACTATAATATATTATATATATTATATACATATTATATGTATGTATATATATATATATATATATATATATATATATATATATATATATATATATATATATATATATATACATACATACACACACACAGACACACACACACACACACACACGCATATATACTGTGTGTGTATATATAATATATACACACATACGCACACACAATCCCCATATACTACATCACTACTACACCCGCCACATACTACACCTGTAATATACATCCCTATACACTACACCTGTAATAAAATACACCTCTATATACTATACCACTATATACATCACTACACCCCTATATACACCTGTAATATACTACATCACTATATACTACACCTGTAATAAACTGCACCACTACACCCCTATATACTACACCTGTATTATACTACACCCCTATATACACCTGTATTATACTACACCCCTATATACACCTGTATTATACTACACCCCTATATACACCTGTATTATACTACACCCCTATATACACCTGTATTATACTACACCCCTATATACACCTGTATTATACTACACCCCTATATACACCTGTATTATACTACACCCCTATATACACCTGTATTATACTACACCCCTATATACACGTGTATTATATTACACCCCTATATACACCTGTATTATACTACACCCCTATATACACCTGTATTATACTACACCCCTATATACACCTGTATTATACTACACCCCTATATACACCTGTATTATACTACACCCCTATATACACCTGTATTATACTACACCCCTATATACACCTGTATTATACTACACCGCTATATACACCTGTATTATACTACACCCCTATATACACCTGTATT
This sequence comes from Anomaloglossus baeobatrachus, assembly GCF_048569485.1. Taxonomy (NCBI): domain Eukaryota; kingdom Metazoa; phylum Chordata; class Amphibia; order Anura; family Aromobatidae; genus Anomaloglossus; species Anomaloglossus baeobatrachus. The sequence continues at coordinate 429,421,800 of NC_134353.1, forward strand.
ATACTACACCCCTATATACACCTGTATTATACTACACCCCCATATACACCTGTATTATACTACAACCCTATAAAATTACACTACTATATAGTACACTACTACACCCCCCCCATATACCACACCTGTAAAACTACATTCCCATATACTAAACCACTACACCCCAAATATTTGTCAACAGTTAACCCCCTCCCCCCCCCGCCCACCCCCCATTGTCCCCGCAGGTTACTAGTAACCACTCACCTCTCTTCTTATTGTCCCTCCTCAGGCACCGCCGTACGAGCCCCCTGCTGAGCGGTTTCTCTTTCACATGCCCAGGCTGCGCCGACGCTGTATGCCTAGGAGCCGCTGCTTCTCTCCATACGGCCTCCGCCGCTGCAGCTTCTTCTCCTGCCGGGCGGGAACTTTTCAAATGACACGCGCGCGCCGTACTGACGACATCAGAGCGCGCATGTGTCACAGAGAAAGCTGCTGCAGGGAACAGAGGAGAGATTCCTGCTTTCCGCTGCCTGCACTGACTATGCGGAGCTGCTGCAGGATCTGTCCTCTGTTTTCTACCTGGCACGCAGCGTGTGATGAGGGCAATCTGACCACGGGAATCCCGGAGCCTGAAGCTCCGGACAACAGGTCAGATTGCCCTCATCAGTGACCGGCCAGCAAGGACGCCCTGAGCCACGCGGGCCAATCACAGAGAGTAGGCGGGCCGGATGTGGCCCGCGGGCCGCCCCTTGCCCAGGTCTGGTATAAGCCCATGTGTGAAAAAACAAAATGTTCCTGGTCAGGAAGAAGGAAAGACTGCCTGTTCCTGAACTGGATAAACAACAGCTCATTTTCTTTTTATAGCTTCTATTCAAGGAATGTAACCTACACAATCACATTAACCCCTTCACCCCAGGCAATTTTCCATTTTTAATTTTCTCCTCCCATTCTTCCAAGAGCCAAAACTTTATTTTTCTGTCGTCTGCAGGACGAGTTGTACTTTTCAATGACATTAAATTTTACCATATAATGTACTAGAACACAAAGAAAAAATTCCAAGTGTAGAGAAATTGCAAAAAAACAAAAAACTGCAATTCCCTGACTTTTGTGTTTTTTTCATTTACTGTGCTCACTATATGGTAAACCTAACCTGCCAGTATGATTTCCCAGGTCAGTACAAGTTCGGAGATACCAAACATGTATAGATTTACTTTAATCTAAGTGGACAAAAAAATTGAGAAATTAAAAAAAAAAAAAGAAATAAATTGTGCTTTTGTTGCCATTTTCCCAGACCCGTAGCATTCTCGTTTTTCAGGATCTGTGGCTCATCATTGATGGCTTATTTTTTGCATCTTGAGCTGACGTTTTTAATTGTATCATTTTTGGATATATGCGATGTTTTGATTGCCTGATCGTACATTTTAACGTAATGTTACAGTGAGCATAACAACGTTTTGATTTTTTTTCTCTCTACACTTATTACTGATCAGATTAATTGACTTTATATTTTCATAGATCGGGCATTTATGAACACAATACCAAATGTGTATTTTGTTCTTTTTTATTGTTTTATTTTCAATATGGCAAAAGGGGGTTGATTTGAACTTTTTTTATTTTTTCGAAACTTTTTATTTCCCACTTTTTATTGATTTTACCAGTCCCCCTAAGGGGACTGTTCAGAGCTATGCTTCAGCATCGCAACGAATAGTAGAAATGCTGCTCTCCTGTGAATGCTGGCATGACCGCAACAAGGGTTATCAGCTGACCCATAGGCTGTCATGAAAATTCATAGGCGCCCCGTGATCTCGTCATGCGCCAGCTGCCGATGGTGGCTGGGAATAGCATGATCACGCTGACAAGAGTTTGACAGCACAATATAACTAACCGTTCTGAGTGGATGTGAGATCCACCCATGCCTGTTAGGTGCACATGTTGGCTGATCCGATCAGCATGAAAATCGCTGAACGGGATCAAACAGCACTCAGTTGGAATGGGAACAGCATGGGGAAGGTTCCTGGAAGCATCTTTTGACTCCCTACACTCAAAGCCTATACACTAGGTTCAAGGGTTGACAAAAATTAGGAGGAACTGCAATACCCCCTGGAGGACACAGAGGAGGTCCTCATACATTTTCTTAAAATTTTTAAGCAGTGGGACTCCTAGACTGGTAAAGCCAATCCACTATGTACAAGGCCTATCCAAAAATTACAAAGAGGTATTGCAATACAGACAACAAGAGATTTAGAGGCGGGACTCTGATTCAATTCTGGTACAATTTTAAAAACATTCTGACTCCTACTAGGAAACCCTATACAGTGCATGGCCTAGTTAAAATTACAAGGAGGCATTGCAATGCAGCAAACAAAAGACAGTGGGGGAACTCTACATTTTTTGAAAATTTTAAAAAGATTGTGACTCAGAGACTGGATATTATCCAACATTGAACCGACAATCTGTTATTATTTTTTGGCCTTAAGGAGTTGCGTCTCCCACGCTCTCCTGAAAAGTGTATAGGGAGCTAGGTCTCATGGATGAGCGAGTTTGTTGTTCTCACGATGGAGACTTTGCAAGCCAGTCTGACTGGATGCTAGTAAGGGGACTTATAGCTGCCATGCCCCTCTGCAAAATATTCAAATTTTCTCTCCAGGACAGGAGACAAACTTTAGCGCAGCGCCATCTATTGGAAGTAGCGATCCTAAAAGTTAAATGCGCTAGAGTTTGTCTTCTGTCCTGGAGAGAAAATTTGAATATTTTGCAGAGGGGCATGGCAGCTATAAGTCCCCTTACTAGCATCCAGTCAGACTGGCTTGCAAAGTCTCCATAAGGAGAATAGTGTTCCCCCGTGGTCCCACAAAGCTTCTCATAGCCAGATCAGACACCCCATACTTTGCACTGACGAGGGGCAAGCACCCCGAAACACCGTGTCTGAAAATTGGGATTCTGATCTGGCATATATATCCTAAGTTATATTGAAAGGATTGTTAAAAATCCACATTTAACTTTTAGGATCGCTACTTCCAATAGGTGGCGCTGCGCTAGAGTTTGTCTCCTGTCCTAGAGAGAAAATTTGTTCTCACGAACCATGCAGTTTCACCTGGCCCATGACCTCGGACTGTACCCTCAGCAGCACATCCACTTCCCTGTCCCTGCGGTAAGCATGCCTTGCACATATTAAATTACATATGCAGCCAACAGCGGTATTCATAGGGAATATAATACATGTAGCCCGAAAAAGGGGTTTTGGTTCTAGGTTGCAGCAGCAAGGACTGTAAGGAAAGAAACATTGCCTATAATGGTAAACTATCCCTTCTCCAGCAGCTAGTCCTACACAATTAAGCCTACTCAAAGCCTATGCACTAAGTGCACGAGCTGCCAAAAATGAAAAGGAATAATTTATATATTTGCTGGAAGACACGTAGAGGAGGGCCTCATAATAAATTAGTTGACAATAGTTAAAATATTTTGTGTTCTACATTGTAAAACGATTTGGAAGTTTAAATAGGTTGCACAAACAGAATTTGGCAAAAAAAAATGCACGGAAAGAAGCAATCATGGTGTGGATTGTGGAAGAGATTTATGTGACCAAAAGGAACACTCCTTTCCATCATGACATACTCATATGAGACAAAGAAAAACAAAACAAGATTGGAAAAAGCAAGAACTTTACTTTAAAGAAACTAAACCGGTTTATGTGGCTAGTGTAGACTATGTGGGTATTAAATATCTTGCCATCATTGCTGTATTAAAAATAAAACCAAAAACAACGATGGGATGGAGAAGGCTGCATTCACTGTAACTAGTGAAGAGCAGAGGATCACAGCCGTTCAGTTGAATAGAATGACTGGCAACGCGTCAACGGACTATCACCTGAAAAAGGTGGACCTACACCCGCAGGAAGTGCGTGGTGAGTCACTGTCCATGGCCATTTTCCAGAGACTCATTTGCGGAGAGAGATTTAGAAACATTGAGTCTCCTACAATGCTAAAGGTTATGCACTCAGTGCAAGACCTAGGAAATATTTAACTCATTAACCTAATTAGGGAACCTGTCACCACTTTTTTGGCCTATAAGCTGCGGCCACCACCACCAGGCTCTTATATACAGCATTCTAACATGCTGTATATAAGCGCCAAGGCCGGGGGTATAACAGAAAAAACACTTTATAATACTTACCTAACCGTAATGCTGTGGGCCTTATGGGTGTCTCCATTGTCCGGTGCCTTCTCTTTTGGCCATCTTCGTCCTCTTTTTGAAGCCTGGGTGCATGACGCGGCTACGTCATACACACTTGCCGGTCCTGCGCAGGCGCACTACAATACTTTGATTTGCCCTGCTCAGGGCAGATCAAAGTGTGCCTGCTCAGGACCTGAATACCAGCGAGTGTGTATGACGTCGGACCCGTCGTGCACCGTGGCTAGAGAATGAGAACAAAGATGGCCAAAAGATGCGGCACCGAACAACAGAGACTCCCATAAGACCCACAGCGTGACCGTTAAGTATTATAAAGTGTTTTTTAAGTTATACTACCGGCCTGGGCTCTTATATTTTTCTAAAGATCTCCATCTATGCTACCAGATACAGTGACAGGCAGAGATTAGCAGTATGCAACGAGAACTGCTTGTGGTTCTGGGTGCATATTGGACCCTGACAGGTTCCCTTTAAGTGTTTTTCTTTTCCATTGGTAAGATAAAGATTGACATTGTATATATTAATTGAGTCTGTATTTATAGAATTATATTTGAATAATATATCTGGATGCTTGTTAGGCCAAATTGGTTTGTTTTGGCGTTTGTCCACAAAGGTTTCTGACCACATTTTGGGGTATCAGTGCCAAATTTCAGATTTTTTCACAAACAAAAAATATTATCCTAAATTTACTACTAACATGAAGTATAATATGTAGTGAAAACAGTCTGAGAATCACTGGGATCCGTTAAAGTGTTCAAGAGTTAATATCTCAAAGTGACACTGGTCAAATTTCTAAAATCACTAAGGGGTTAAAGGAGGCATGGCAGTACACCCTGGAAGAGAAGCAGTGGAGGGCCTCAGTAAGCATTTTTTTTCCCATTTGGAAAGAGTGGGACTCCTAGACTGTTAAAACATATGCACTATGTGAAATTGCTGCCAAAAATTAGAAGGAGGCACTATTATACATGCTGGACGAAAGACGAGACGTAGAGGAGGACCTCCGCTTTTTTTTTTTTTCACATGGAAGGAGTGGGACTCTTACACAGTTAAAGCAGAGGCACTAACTGCAAGGGCTGAAATACATTTATTCCTGGGGGGTATATACAGTTGAAAACAAGTTTACACATACTATCTAAAAAGACACAAACATGTTTTTCTCATTATCTGATATGAAATCAGAATAAACTTTTCCAGTTTTAGGTCAATTAGGATTTGACAATTTTTTTATATTTGCTAAATGCCAGAAAGGGGGGGGGGGGGGGGAGAGGCGAGAGGTAGAGAGAAGGGAGAAAGAGGGGTGGGAGAGACAGAGAGCAAGAGAATATTAAGGCATTATTACTTTCTGCAAAGTCAAAAGTTGATTTGGGTAAAACGTTTAATATATCCTTCTACATTCTCATCACAATAGTTGGAAGGAATATGGGCTCATTCCTCATGACAGAACTGGTGTAACTGAGCCATGTTTGTAGGTCGCCTTGCTCGCACCTGCCTTTTCAGCTTTGCCCATACATTTTCAATAGGATTGAGCTCAGGGCTTTCTGATGGCCATTCCAAAACATTGACTTTGATAACCTTAAGCCACTTTGTAACCAGTTTGGCTGTATGCTTCGGGTCATTGTCCATTTGGAAGACCCTTTTTCACCCAAACTTTAAGTTCCTGGCTGATGTCTTGAGATGTTGCTTCAGTATTGCCATGTAATCTTCTTTCCTCATGATGCCATCTATTTTGAAGTGCACCAGTCCCTGCTTCAGAAAATAACCCCAGAACATGATGCTGCCACCCCCATGATTCTCAGTTGGGATGGTGTTCTTAGTCTTCAAAACTTCTCCCTTTTTCCTCCAAATGTAGCGATGGTCATTATGCCAAACAGTTAAATTTTAATTTTTGCAGACCACAGGACAGATCTTCAAAAATTAAGGTCTTTGTTCCTGTGTGCATTTGGAAACATTAATCTGACTTTTTATGTTTCTTTCGGAGTAATGGCTTATTCCTGGTACAGTGGCCTTTCAGCCCATGTAGATGCAGTATTTTTTTCACGGTGGATAATGACACAATCATACCAGCTTCCGTCAGCATCTTCACAAGGTTTTCTTTTGTGCTTGTTCTTGGGTTGATTTGCTGATGTCTGACCAAAGCACATTCATCTCTGATACAAAGAACCAGTCTCCTTCCATAGCGGTATGGTGGCTGAAAATTCCCATCCTGTTTGTACTTTTTCCCATGCCTCTTTGTGTAGAATTGTTTGTACAGATGAACGAGGCACCTTCAGGTATCTGGAAATTTCACCGAAGGATGAACCACATTTGTGCAAGTCCACAATTCTATTCCTGAGATCTTGGCTGATTTCTTTTGACTTTACTATGATGCTACACAGACAGTGTGTTTCAGGTGTGCATTAAAATCCATCCACAGGTGTGTCTTTAATTCGGATGTTGCCAAAAAACTTACCAGAAGCTTCCAAAGACATTACTTCATATGGGCTGTCTCATATTGTTTAGACACATAGTGCTTTAAGTGTTTGTAAACTTTTGACTTTTTACAGAAAGTAAATGTCTGAAAACATTCCCTTTGTTTCATTATTCTCAAAACTGGAGGAGAACAGGGTTAAAGCCGCACTGTCACCAACATGACAAATGATTATATTAAATTTCTTTTTTATTCAGGTCTATGCGTTCTGGAGATACTGTCTGCATCAGGACAAAAAAAATAAAAATAAAAATCAGCAGTCAGTTTGTCCTGATGAAGGAAACCGTTTCTCCAAAATGTATAGACCTGAATAAAAACAAATTAAATATCAACATTTGTTATTTTGGTGATAGCGCAGCATTAACCCTGTTCTACTCTACAGTATTGATTTTATTACACGTGGGGCTATGGCAGCTGCCATTTTTCGGGCTGGCACAATCCTAATAGGTGAGTTTTTCTTCTAGATTAATTACCTATATGTATCTGGTAAGACCCTATCTGTGCTTCTCATCTCTAGCTTTGCTCATTATTCTGGCATTTGGCAAATATAAATTATTTTGGTAATCCTAATTGACCTAAAAAAGGAAAGGTTTATTCTGATTTCATGTCAGATAGTTAGAAAAACATTCATGTGTGTCTTTTAACCCCTTAGTGACGGAGCTAATGTTCCCCTTAATCACCAGGACATTTTTTGCAATTCTGACCAGTGTCACTTTCAGAGGTTATAACTCTGGAACGCTTTATTGGATCCCGGTGATTCTGACATTGTGGTCATATTGTGACATATTGTACGTCATTATAGTGGTAAATTTAGGGGGATATATTTTTTGCTTTTATTTCTGGAAAAAAAAAATCGGAAATTTGATGAACATTTTGCAATATTCAAACCTTGAATTTTTATGCCCTTAACCCAGAGAGTTATATCACACAAAATAGTTACTAAATAACATTTCCCACATGTCTACTTTACATCAGCGCAATTTTTGAAACAATTTGTTTTGGGGTTAGGAAGTTAGAGTTTAAAGTTCATTAGCAATTTCCCATTTTTTAAACACAATTTACAAAACCATTTTTTTTAGGGACCACATCACATTTGAAGTGACTTTGAGAAACAGAGGTGACAGAAAATACCCAAAAGTGACACTATTCTAAAAACTGCACCCCTCAAGGTACTCAAAATCATATCCAAGAAGTTTTTTTAACCCTTTAGATGCTTCACAGGAACTAAAACAATATGGAATTAAAAAAAGTAAAGAAAATTTTACCTAAAAATGTTGCTCTACCCCAATTTTATTCACTTTTAGATATAACATACCAAAATGGACACCAAAACTTGTTACCCACTTTCTTATGAGCGCACTGATACCCCACATGTGGTAAGAAAGCTCTGTTTGGACAAATGGGAGGGCCTGCAACAGAAGGAGCAATATTTTAAATTTGGAAAGCAAATTTGATCGAAATAGATTGCGGGCACCATGTTGCATTTACAGGAGCGAAGGTACCTAAATAGCAGAAACCCCTCACAAGTGATGCAATTTTGGAAACTATGACCCCTAAAGGCTTCTATCTAGGGGTATAGTGAGTATTTTAGACCCACAGGTACTTCACAGATTTTGATAACTTTACGTTGTCATATTGAAAATTATCATTTTCTCAAAAATGTTGCTTTAGCATAACTTCTCACTTTTTCAAGAGGTAATTCCAAAAATTGGACCCCAACGTTTGTTACTCACTTTCTTATGAGTGCACTGATACCTCACATGTGGTCAAAAACCTTTCTTTGGACAAATGAAAGGGCATCGAACGGAAGGAGCAATATTAGAATTTTGGAAAGCAAATTTGGCTGAAAAAAAATTGCGACCACCATGTCGCATTTGTAGGACCCCTAAGGTACGTAAAAAGCAGAAACCCCGCACAACTGACCCCATTTTTTAAACTAGACCCCTGAAGGAATTTATCTAGATGTTTGGTGACTACCCTGAACCCCCAGGTGCTTCACAGAATTTTATAATGTTGAGCCATGAAAAGAAAATTTTACCACAAAATACAGTACAGTACACGTGGTAACCTTTACCAAGAAATGGCGTTGTAAGCTCCCAGACAATTTTTCCTGGGACGCCAGTTGTCTGGGGACAGTTGGGTGGGCTTATTTGGCGGTCCCTACCCTCATAAATGAAAAAGTTGCACATGTACACGCTGGTGCTTTCGCACACTTTATATAAATTTTATGTCATACTTGGCTCTTTTGGAGGGAATAAACTGACGGAATAAGAGACAGCCCTTGTAACTCATTAGGGACTTGTCAACCGAAACATTCTCCTCTGGGCTGTAGGAAGTTAGGAAAGATTCTTTCAGGAAGGATATTAGGGGTTTCAATTTATTAAGGCGGTTATAATTGGGATCAGTTCTTGGGGGGACTTGGGAATTACCACTAAAATGGAGGAATCTTAGTAGGGTCTCGTATCGGGTTTGGGACATTATGGCTGCAAATAAAGGGGTGGCGTGGACAGATTTAGTTGTCCAGTAGGAGCGGAGACTGAGTTTCTTCACTATTCCCATGTTGAGGGTAATGCCTAAATTTTTTTTATTTCCAGGACACTTGTGGGAATCCAGGACCGGGAATGGACAGATGTCGGCTTTTGGGCAATATATTGACGGGCGTATAAGTTGGTGTGGTGGGTGATGAGCTCAAGCACATGTTTGGTAACAAAAATTTGGAAAAAATCCAGTGGGGGCAAAATTAGTGAATTTATTTTGATGCCAGGGTCTCCTATGAAAGGGGGAATTTGTGGGGTAAAGGATGGGTCGGGGTACCAAGGAGGATGGGGGACTGCAGAACTAGCTCCTGCCCCCGACGCTTCAGCAGTGGCGACTGGCGGGATGTGGGACCCCGTGGAGGAAGCCGAATCGTCACAGCTATCTGAAAACGCCTCTCTTTCTGAGGCCGATTCGGTCTCTGACCCAGAACTGCCGGAGGCAAGTAGTGAGAACGCTTGCTCTGCAGTAAACATTCTGTGGGCCATGGTTTTTTTACGTATCCCTGCCTAACAAAAAATAAACCTTAACGTAATCTAACACTAGTATTTTTTTTTTTTTTAAACCCTAACCCTAAAAAAGATTTATAAAGATTATAATAAAAAAAAATTTGATTAAGGGAATGACGCAGCGAGGGATGATGGATTGACGGAGGGGGGAGGGGGTGATCAGAAAATTGGGAATCAATTTATCAGGAATTCAGTAGATCACTTTGTATCTCCAATATGGCAGCACTTAGTCGCTCTCTTTTCTCTCCCAGGTCAACTACAAGGGAGAGAGACAGACCTAAGTGCTGCCATATTTATCAAATATTGGCAATTTGACTACTGTGATGAGATGTGAATACTGTGATAGATCCTAAAAGCCAATCAGACTATTTTTTTTGGTTGCCGGGTGCAGGAGGCCGATTATGCCAGGCACACTGCGCATGCGCACGCCATTTTCCCGAAGAAGAGAAGAAGGGGGGCCGCGGGGGACCGGGGATCAGAGATTTTTTTTTACTGAGGTACACAAAAGAGGGGGTTGGGGGAACGGGGGATCCGAGATCGGGTGGGAGAGAGACCGGGAACGGCGGGGACTGGAGAGGGATCTGGAGAACTGGAGGGGGCCCCAGGGAACCAAAGACAACTCCGGTTTACCGGAGGAGGGCTCAGGGGAAGGACATTTCTCTCCGATCTGAAATATTTGATAATTGCAGATCGGAGGAAATTGAAGGCAGAGGCAGCACCGGCAGTTTTCAGTGCACTCCGCCATCTTGGATTTTCCGAAGGGTGGGGGCGGGCTGGGGGGATTTCTCTGGTACCGGGGGCCTTGGGGGCACTAGGGGCTTAGATTTCTTTCTCATCTCACATGTTTGATCACGTCAGATGAGAAAGAAATCAATTTTACCTATTTCTTTTTTTTTTAATGAGATCGGTGGTATACGGTGTATACCGGCGATCACATTATCAGGGTCCAAAATAAGCACAGATTCATAATCTGGGGGGTCTCAGCTACCTCCGGTAGCTGAAACACCCGAGATTTTCCGTCGATTGGGGGGCGCTACAGTGTTTTTTTGGCATGACGTTTTAAAGCGTCGGAACAGGATAAGTACCCTGCTTTTCCGACGTTTTAAGTCATACGGCCGTCATTATGGGGTTAAGATAGTGTATGTAAACTTCTCGTTTCAACTGTTTAATATATATATATATATATATATATATACCCTCAGGGATAAATGTTTTTCAGGCCTTGCACTTAGTACAACAGCTGTAATTGTGTATCATGTCATTAAGAGCTAGGGTCGCATCATGACCCTGTTGATATAGTGGAGGAGGAAAACAAAGAAAAGAAACAACACTTAACGCAGGCGTTGAGGTGGTGAGCAAGAGTGGAAATGGACCCACTGAACCAAAAGGGGGGACCCTTGCTTACCCTTTAGTAGTAGAGGCTTAACTAAGCGTCTGCCGCGAGGCAGACGCCAGGTACTATCAGGGCAGAGACAGGGACTGTGGCAGCTGACCCTCAGGGCAACGACGGGCTCAGGTACAGACACAGGTGCAGGTAAGTACAGGCAGGATAGCTGAGGCAGACAGGAAGCCAGGTATGGACAGGTATGGTAAGACAGGTGCAGAGATGGATAACAGGATAGGAGCACTGGACCTGACAACTAGCTAACAGACAGACTAAAGATGTTCAGGCACCTCCCCTAGTGAGACGATGCCTTAAAGTACCTAGTACCTCTCAGCCCTAGGCTGAGTGGGACTTCTGGGAAATGACACACTGGCCCTTTAAGAGGAGAGCAATTGTGCATGCCCTAAGCACACTCATGTGGATCGCTATGGGAGTGCAGGGGTGGATGCAGCTCAGCTGCCGCGGTAAGCATTCCCTTTTGTAGCGCCGGTGTCCCTGCACTACCCTACCTCTCCTCAGCATGGACGCCGGCGCTACAAAAAGAAATGCATACCCTTGTTTCGGTGGGAAGCAGTGCATAGGCATACACTGCAATAAAAGGGACACTACAATTTCCTTAAACTGAGGCTGCTGTCATCCGGTGGGGTTGAGAATCCACGCTTTGTTCATTTTAACAAGAGTCAGCCTGACAATTTTCAGTTACAGGTCAACGCGCTGTGAGACTGTGACCGGGGTTATCTATGACGCCCGGTACGTCTCGCCCCGGTTGTGCTCACTCCATGCACAGAAAGCAACTCCACTCCAGGGTTTATCCTGTTTCCCTGCTGGCTGAAAGGAGGGTTAAAAGGAAACAGGAACATGGGCGTGGGGCCTTAGTGTGAGGGAGTGAACAACTCCCTGAGTGTCTGCCCGGGGAGCACATGTATACTGTTGTTGGACTTTTGGTTTGTGTAATAAACCGTGTGCTGTGACCATTGGTGCCTGGATCCCGTGTCTTCTGCCGTGCAGCCTACCACGTTACCTCACAGATGGTGGAGAATGCGGGCATGCCAGCCCAGTGAGGTGTAGCATCTATCCCTGGTGACCCGGTAGCACATGTGCTGGATTCGAGCGGCTATACTACAGCCCAAACACGGTGACGCCATGGAGGACATACTAAAGCAGCTGGCTCAGGCTAATGCACAGCAACAACAGGCTAATGAACAGCAGCAACAGACCAATGCACACCTGCTCCGGTCGTTGGAACGTCAGCAGCAATCCTTGCAATTGCAGGAAAAAAGGCACCAAGAACAAATGGTTCTCCTGGCCAAGTCGATCCGTGCCGGACCGGCAGCAACAACCCCGGGACCGGGTGACGACGGCAGCGTCCGGAAAGTGGTGAGACAAGCGTTGCAAAAGATGACCCCGGGGGATGATGTGGAAGCGTTCCTAGCGGTGTTTGAGCGGGTGGCCGAGCGGGAAAAGCTGCCGACCCCCCAGTGGGCTGAGGTATTGTCGCCCTATCTGACGGGGGAGCCCCAAAAAGCGTACCTGGACCTCTGTACCGAGGACGCCATAGAATATGCGACCCTGAAAGCCGAAATACTTGCTCGGTTGGGGGTGAATACCTATGTACGGGCTCAGCGGGTAAATCAGTGGTTCTATGAAGAAGCCAAACCCGTACGCTCCCAGGCATATGACTTGTTGCATCTGGTAAAGAAGTGGTTGCAGCCTGACACTCTGAGCCCTGCGCAAATGGTGGAAAGGGTAGTAGTTGATCGCTTTGTGCGCACTTTACCCGTCACCATTCAACGGTGAGTAGGACAGGGCGACCCAAGTACCCTGGACCAATTAGTGTGCCTGGTGGAGCGGCATGTGGCTACGCAGGACTTGATACGGGACACTGAGACTTTGCGTACCGCCCGTCGGTCCGGCCCCTCCAAGCCTAGAGTCAAGGACCCACCGCTGACACCGGTGCAGGAGACCGCTACCGTCCCGTCCGAGGCCGCGCCCGCCGTCACTGAGGTCCGGAAGGCTATGTACCCTAAATGACAACTCGTCAAGGGGGTTTCCTTCCCTATTAGATGTTGGCGGTGCCAGCGGGTGGGACATATGGAAGCCCAGTGTCCACTCACCACGGAGCCCATGGATTGTGGGGTTACCCGGCGGGGTTCAATGTATGCTCAGGTGGTGTGTACCGCTGACCTTGTCTCCCCGGAGACTGAGCCCCACTTGTGCCAAATACAGGTGAATGGATGTCCGGTTACAGGCTTGTTGGATTCCGGAAGCTTAGTGACCCTTGTGCGATCAACCCTAAGGGCTGAAGTAAAAGCCACAGGACGTACCGTGGGGGTGGTTTGCATACACGGGGACCGCCGAGACTATCCCACGGGGATTGTCACCATCACAGCACCCTGCGGTCAGGTGCAACATGAGGTGGGACTTATTAACACTCTTCCCTATGACGTGATCCTAGGAAGGGATCTGCCCTATTTTTGGACTTTATGGAAGGGGCCTCCTAAGTCCCCTCAGATATTGGACAGTCCGGGACCTGAGCCCGACAATCCCGAATCCGGGACGCCTGCCGTAGGGGTCCCCATGATAGGGACAGAATGTGAACCCGATAGGTCGCCCCTAGAGGTATTGGCAGGAGAGGCTGAGACGGTCGAACCCATCCCGGAGTTGGAGGCGTCCCCGGATACGTTTGGGACAGCCCAACTCCAGGACCCTACATTAATACATGCCCGGAGTCGGGTGACAGTGGTTGACTGGGTGGCACAGCTGCCCGGTGCCCAGGAAAGGTACCCCCATTTCGCTCTTAAACAGGATTTACTCTACCGGGTAGATGAAATACGGGGCGTGGGGGAGAGCAGTTGGTGGTGCCCCGGCCATATCGCCGGCGGGTCCTCGACTTGGCTCATAAACACCTGATGAGTGGCCACCTAGGGGTCAAGAAAACGCAGGAGCGAATATTGCAAAGGTTCTATTGGCCCGGGGTCTTTGGGGAGGTAAAACGGTTCTGCGAAACCTGCCCGGAGTGTCAGCTTACCGCACCCCTGGCCCACTTTCGCAGTCCGTTGGTACCCTTACCCATTATAGAAGTCCCTTTTGAACGGATAGGGATGGATCTGGTGGGGCCCCTCGTAAAGTCCGCTCGAGGGCACCAACACTCCTAGTGATCGTTGACTATGCCACCCGGTATCCAGAGGAGATACCTCTCAGACATACTGCGGCGAAGCTTATAGCTCGGGAGTTGTTCGCTGTGTTCTGCCGGGTGGGGTTGCCCAAGGAGATCCTTACGGATCAGGGGACCCCATTCATGTCTAAAGTGACCAAAGAGCTGTGCCGGCTACTCCAGATCAAGCAGTTGCGTACGTCTGTGTATCATCCTCAGACGGACGGTTTAGTGGAACGATTCAATAAAACCCTGAAAACCATGCTCAAAAGGGTGATTTTTAAAGACGGGAAAGACTGGGACATGATGCTTCCCTATTTAATGTTTGCCATACGAGAGGTGCCACAGGCATCCACAGGGTTTTCGCCGTTTGAGTTGATATACGGGCGACATCCCCGGGGATTGTTGGACCTGGCAAAGGAAACATGGGAGCAAGAGCCCACCCCCCATAAAAATGTGATTGAACACATTTTAGGAATGCAGAACCGCATAAGCGCGGTCATGCCAATTGTGAAGGAGCATTTACAGGAGGGCTCAGGCCGCGCAAAGCGGCCGCTACAATAGACAAGCCACCGTGCGGACCTTTAACCCCGGGGATCGGGTGTTGGTATTGATCCCCACGGCGGAGAGTAAATTCCTGGCTCAGTGGCAAGGCCCCTACGAGATAAAGGAAAGAGCCGGGGTGGTCAACTATAAGGTATTGCAGCCCGGTAGGCGGAAACCTGAACAAATATACCATGTCAACCTATTAAAACCTTGGCAGGAACGGGAAAGCCTGATGGTTGCTTTTTCCCCATCTCCCTCCTCTTCGGGTCGTTCAAACCCGGCTCCAGCGACTTCCGGAGAGAACGAACTGGAAGTAAGGATTGGAGAAGCCTTCACCAAGCAACAGAGGCGAGAGGCCAGACGGCTGGTTCAGCAGAACCACGATGTCTTCTCTGAACTGCCTGGTAGGACCAGTCTGATACGACATGACATTGTCACCGAGCCTCACCTGAAGGTACGCCTGAAGTCATACCGGGTACCGGAGGCTCGAAGACCAGCCATATCAGAGGAAGTGAAGACAATGCTACGCCTCGGGGTCATCGAAAAATCCTGGAGTGAATGGGCTAGTCCCATTGTCCTAATACAAAAACCCGATGGCTCCTTAAGGTTCTGCAACGACTTTAAGAGATTGAACGAAGTATCCAAGTTCGATCTCTACCCCATGCCCCGGGTGGATGAGCTGATTGATAGGCTGGGACAGGCGCGATATTTCACCACGCTCGACCTGACCAAGGGGTACTGGCAGGTGCCACTGACGGAGTCTGCCAAGGAGAAAACCGCTTTTGTTACGCCGGAGGGTCTCTTCCACTATGTTGTCTTGCCTTTTGGGTTACATGGTGCTCCGGCCACGTTCCAGAGGTTGATTGACCTGGTGCTGGAACCCCACCAGGCGTATGCATCAGCGTACCTTGATGACATCATTATTTACAGCTCTGAGTGGCAGACCCACTTGGAACAGGTACAAGCGGTGGTGAACGCGCTCCGAACAGCCGGATTGACAGCCAATCCCAAGAAATGTGCGTTGGGGCTCACGGAAGCCCGCTACTTGGGCTACGTAATAGGCCAAGGAGTGATTAAGCCCCAAATTAACAAAGTTGAGGCGATCCAGAAATGGCCTAGACCCCTGACCACGAAGCAGGTTAGGGCCTTCCTGGGTATCGTGGGGTACTACAGGAGGTTTGTAAAAAATTTTGCGGGACTATCAGCCCCCTTGACGGATCTTCTCAAAGGCAAGAAGTCCGTCATGGTGCGCTGGACTCCGCAGGCCGAGGACTCCTTCCGGGCCCTGAAGGGGGTTCTGTGCGGACAGCCCGTTCTTGTAAACTTCTTTTTAAGAAATCTCGTTTTAATAAAGCCCCACAGAGGACTCCTGGACGACGGTGGTACATCTGCTAGGTACTCTCGCATCAGGGTCTGGGTCAGGGTCCAGAGCTTTGACAGTTCATCCTTGCCTCTGTTGCTCCTGCTATGTGTCTCCCTGCGTTGTCAGATGGGAATTTTTTAACCAATTCTTCAACTATGGCCTTCTGGTATTGCACTATTTAAGTAGCTCTTTCCACTGCAGGAAGAAGAGATGGCAAGCACTCCTTGTACTGTGAGGACCAGATAGAGAAGGGTGCACAAGCAGTAATAAGTATTTGCCAAATGCATATAACACAAGGGTAAAAGGAAAGTGAGCGGGACAAAGTCTGCTATGTGCGCCAGACTCCCTACAGATAAATCTAAAAATAAGGAGCGCTGATAGTGTAATACCAACAGATTAGTGAGATAAATCAGGAAAAATACACTCACCTGAAATGGTTGTGACAGTCACAACCACTGATACGCATGAGATAATGGCGTCTGCTGCAGCCCCACGTGGATGTGCATACAAAATGGAGAGGATAGGGGGTTAATGCCGCGCATCAGCCAAAATGAAGATGAAAAACGTTGATAATTCTTTTTTTTCCATAGGTCTACGCGTTTCAAGGTAAACACCTCTTCTTCAGGACCAGAAACATCAACATAAAGCATGATACAGATGATGATGACAGATATATATATACACAACTGATGAGAAGAGAAACGCCTACTGAATGAAAAAAATCAGCGGGAGGATCCACTAGCTGCATGACATAGCAAATTCATAGTGAACCATCAAACATTAACAATACTTCAGATAACCATATCATAATAAAAAAAACAGCAAGATGTACATATAATAAAAATGTATTGTGAAAGATAACAATTTATTCATTTAAGGAAAAAATAAAAAAAAAAAATATATAATATATATATATATATATATATATATATATATATATATATATATATATATATATATAAGGATTAGTGTGTGTGTAAAGTGACTAGAACCATTGTGCAGATTATGAAACTTCCTTAATAGGTGAAGTTCCCATTTTAGTGGAGATCGCCATTTCCTAGTTGTGTGTAACATACTGAAAAAATGGATAAGGTAAAATAAACCAGAGAAAGCAGAATCTGGAAGCAAAAAATAGAGTTTCCAAAATGTGATTAGAACCCTCATAGCAGGTGTACAGTGGGGAATGATATATATCCCCTAAGACTAGTGCCACAAACAGATGTGCTAAAATAGTGTGTGTATTTACGTGTGTTGCAGGTCATATGTATATACAAGGTGCATTTATACAAGGTATAAATATACATATATAAATAATAAATAGATATGTAATTGATATGAGCTAAAACATAAATATGTGTATGAAAAATGAGTGTCATAAAAATATAAAATTTAAAATTTAAGAGTAAGATATTTGAAAATTTGGAATTCCTAGAAGGACTCTTGAATAAACATTTCATAAAAAGCGCAGACTGGAAAAAAGAATTTCTAAGTAAAAATAAATATAGATAAAAGGGGCTTTATTAAAACGAGATTTCTTAAAAATTCCAATAAAATTATATCAGAACCGAGATGGAGGAAAGAAGAACATGTAAAGCTGAAACTGTATTGAGCTCAAAGGCTCCGGAGCGGGAGGCATAACCGAGCGCTGATCAAACCGGGTCAAATGAGTTCAGACCGTGGGAAAAAAAAGTTACTGCGCATGCCCTGCAAGGTGACTTCAGCACAGATAATCAACGAGTGAAGATCGTGAGAACAAAATCATAGGGGAATAACAACGGCTCTGCAGGAAAGGAAAATACCTCAAAGACTGTGGCAAGAAAGTATAATTATGGCGGAGAAAAACATAAGAACCGCTGATCGTTGATATTGGCCGCTAATTTTCTGATGTTACAAAAACATATATGTCCCCAGCAGATAAAAATAGACGGACATGTGTCATATACATGGGGGGAAAGGTATTACTTCCATACTACCAGTACCAGTACTTCCGTACTACCAGTACAACTACAAAAAAAAAATAAAATATTTTATTGATTTTTTTAGATTTAATTATTTTTAATAAGGTTATATCTATATTTATATTTTTATCATAAAAAAAAAATTGTTTAAAAGAACAGAGAGTCCTCAGTGGTTGATACCTTTTAATGGCTAGTTAGCCATTAAAAGGTATCAACCACTGAGGACTCTCTGTTCTTTTAAACAATTTTTTTTTATCTCTACTGGCTAACACGGTACAAAGATATATTTTACTTGTATTTTTATCATATACATTTATATTATTTTTAACCTTTGTTTTGATAGTAACACGAGTGACCCCCTTTTTAATTGTGTATAATAATTTCTTACACATGATTGTTATCAATTGTTGTTCCTTTTCCCTGGTAGTATGGAAGTAATACCTTTCCCCATGTATGTGACACATGTCCGTCTATTTTTATCTGCTGGGGACATATATGTTTTTGTAACATCAGAAAATTAGCGGCCAATATCAACGATCAGCGGTTCTTATGTTTTTCTCCGCCATAATTATACTTTCTTGCCACAGTCTTTGAGGTATTTTCCTTTCCTGCAGAGCCGTTGTTATTCCCCTATGATTTTGTTCTCACGATCTTCACTCGTTGATTATCTGTGCTGAAGTCACCTTGCAGGGCATGCGCAGTAACTTTTTTTCCCGCGGTCTGAACTCATTTGACCCGGTTTGATCAGCGCTCGGTTATGCCTCCCGCTCCGGAGCCTTTGAGCTCAATACAGTTTCAGCTTTACATGTTCTTCTTTCCTCCATCTCGGTTCTGATATAATTTTATTGAACTTTTTAAGAAATCTCGTTTTAATAAAGTAGGATTTTTGTGTACTCACCGTAAAATCTCTTTCTCTGAGTCTTCATTGGGGGACACAGGACCATGGGTTATGCTGCTGTCACTAGGAGGCTGACACTAAGTAAACATAAAAAAGTTAGCTCCTCCCTAGCAGCATACACCCCGAGCCGGAGGCGGGCTCAGATCAGTTGGTGCACAAGCAGTAGGAGGAGTACCAGAATCACCATACATAAACACAAGTTGTAACTAAAACAATGCAGCCGTGCAAACAAGAGGTCTATGAACATAAGACCACTGAAAAAATAGCAGGCAAATGCAATTGAATCAACCAAAAAACCAAGCAGGGTGGGTGCTGTGTCCCCCAATGAAGACTCAGAGAAAGAGATTTTACGGTGAGTACACAAAAATCCTACTTTCTCTATCGTTTCATTGGGGGACACAGGACCATGGGACGTCCAAAAGCAGTCCCTGGGTGGGAATACCGAAAAACCCGCAGAGGCAGACAACAACAACCTCCCTCGGCGGGCTTGCACTGTAATTGAATGCTGCCACCCTATTACAGGTGCGCAACTGCTGCCTGCAAGACCTTTCTCCCAAAAATAGCATCTGCCGATGCTTGGGTGTGAACGTGGTAGAACCTAGTAAAGGTGTGCAGGCTAGACCAGGTGGCGGCCTTGCAGACCTGGTCGGCCGACGCCTGATGCCTAATCGCCCAAGAGGCGCCCACTGCGCGGGTAGAGTGCGCCTTTACCCCCCGCGGCGGAGACTTGTCCCGAATCCGGTAGGCCTCTGATATGGCGGAACGGATCCATCTGGCAATTGTGGCCTTGGATGCCGATTCACCCTTCTTGGGACCAGAAGGGAGAACAAACAGACCATCTGACTTACGGAACGGCGCGGTCCTGGAGACATAAATTCTAAGTGCACGCACTAGGTCCAGGGTGTGCAAGGACCTCTCCAAGCTGTGAGAGGGGCCAGGACAGAAGGATGGAAGGATGATTTCCTCGTTAAGATGGAACGGGGAGACCACCTTTGGGAGAAAAGCGGGATCTGGCCGGAGAACCGCTTTGTCCTGGTGAAAAATCAAAAAGGGGGAACGACAAGAGAGAGCTGCCAGCTCTGACGTCCTGCGAATAGAAGTGATGGCAACAAGAAACACCACCTTCCAAGACAGGTGAGACAGGGAAGATTCTCGCAAGGGCTCGAATGGGGAGCCCTGAAGTGACCCTAGGACTAGATTAAGGTCCCACGGTTCTAGAGGCCGACGGTACGGCGGTGCCAGGTGGGCTACTCCCTGGATGAAGGTCTTAACCTGTGAACGAGCGGCCAGTGGCTTCTGAAACAGGATTGATAACGCCGATATCTGGCCCTTTAGTGTTGCGAGCGAGAGACCCGCATCTAGGCCTGACTGCAAGAATGCCAACAGGGAAGGAAGGGAGAAGGCGAGAGGAGAAGAAATATTCTGCTCTTCACACCACCTGAAGAAAACTTTCCACGTGCGGTGGTAAATCTTTGATGAAGATGGCTTCCTGGCCCTAATCATTGTCTGAATCACTCTTGAGGAAAAACCAGCCTTAGCTAGAACCCAGGATTCAATGGCCAGGCCGTCAAATTTAGGACCTGTGAGTTCTGATGGAAGAGAGGCCCCTGCTGCAGGAGATCTGGACGGTCTGGAAGGCGCCACGGAGCGTCTGCGAGGAGCTGAGTTGGTTCCGCGAACCATGCTCGCCTGGGCCAGTCCGTAGCCACTAGGATGACCGGTATCCCTTCCGCCTTGATCTTCTTGAGGACCCTCGGAATTAGAGGGAGCGGAGGGAAGATGTACGGGAGACTGAACTGGCTCCATGACAGGGTGAGGGCGTCGACTCCTAAAGCCAAGCGGTCGCGGCACCGCGCTACAAAGTGCGGAACTTGACGGTTGAACCGGGAGGCCATTAGGTCCACGTCCGGAACTCCCCATCTGTCGCAGATCTGGTTGAAGACTTCCCGGTTGAGGGACCATTCTCCGGAGGCGAGGCCTTCCCTGCTGAGGAAGTCCGCCGCCCAATTGTCCACGCCTGGGATGTGTACCGCTGAGATCAGTACCGTTAGTGAGTGGAAGGACTGTGTGAGAAGACAGGCGGGAGACTGGGGGGTCAACCACAGGGGAACCTGCCCAATCCTTTCGAAGACCCTCAGGAAAGGGATAATGCAAATCGATGGACTTACCGCTGGTAAATACCCTGTCCGGCTGTTGCCTGTGGCTGCGCAGTAACTCAGCGAATTCTGGATGTCCGCTGAATGTGTTCTGGGCCCGCTTCACCCGCTTAAAGGAGACCTGGGTGCTCTGGGAGGAGACTGGGTCCACCTGTACCTTCAAGGTCTGGTTTACTGCTTCTATCAGGCTATTTACCATGTGCCGAATATCGGCCGCCTGCTCTGAGTCCTGTAGGGGTACCGCATCGGAATCATCCTCGGAGCAGTCAGAAGCCTCCCTGGAGGACTGACAGTCTGGACCTGGGGATGAAGGTGAAACCTGGGAAGAGTCTGAGGACGAGACCCGGCGGGTCCGTTTCTGAGCAGCAGAGGAGGACCCTGCAACGGGGCTCACCTGCTCCGGGGGCAATTGCGCCGGGTCTGCGGGAATCTGGGCGAGCGTCGGCAGCAGGCGTAGAGCTTGCGCGATGGTCCGAGAAGCCTCAGAGAGGGAATCTACGGACTGGGACAGGGACGCTAGCCAGTCGGGGGGGGGGCGGGACGCAGGGCCCTGCAGCATATGGCGCTGTGGCGTCTGCGGTATCAGAAGCGTCGGCCGTGGAGGCTGCGCGTCTGTAGAACAGACGGAGCATAGTGGGGCGTCCTGACCCTGGGAAAATTTGGAGCTGCAGGAGGAGCATGCAAAAAATAGTGCAAAGGGGGCCTGCTTGGATTGGGTGGGCTTAGCCTTAGGCATGGTGCACACAGGTACTCTCCCTGGTGGCTGCTAGGAAGGAGACAGGAGAGGGTTAACTCGTCCCTAAACTCAGAGAATGCTACCTAGTGAGGGCTACTCCTTAGGAGCAGAGCTTACCCAGGTCCTGCGTGCTGCCCACCAGTCCAGAAGTGGAGTCCAGGAATGAGCTGGCCAGAAAACTCAGAACGCCGGCGTGCTGCAGCCTCAGGGGACCAGAGGCAGGCTAAAATGGAGAGGGGACGCTGGAGGAGGCTGGGGGAGGAGCAGGATTCCGGCGCGAAAAGTCTGGAGGATTCACAGCCCCCACCATCTGCCAGGAGGCAGAGCAGTGGGAGGTACAGAGGGAGACGACCGGCGGCCAATAGCATGCAGCGGGGGCGTGGCTAGGACGCAGGAGCGACTAGGCCGAAGCCGGGGACTAAATTTATGGAGGGGGCCGGGGGAAAGAGCAGGGAAGTCGGATCCTACCTGCAATCGGCGGCGCCGGCTCAGCGATGGATGCGGTGCAGGCAGAGCTCCCTGGCCCTGCCTGTGAACAGCGCTGCTCGTCCAGGAAGGCTCCGGGGGAGAGCGTGCTGAAGGCAGGGTGGTAGGCATCATGATGGGGGTAGACAGCCCCCTATCAGGAGAAGGCAGCGTGACAGGGCCCCATCTATCACAAACGCTGCTGAGGTTCCATCCCTGCTGTATTCCCCTGTACGCCCTTTGGGGTGATACCTCAGGGCGAATCAGGGGTGCCCACAAAACAACCTGCCCACACGCGCACCCCCGGGAGTGGTACCACGGGGACGGGCGGGGGAGAGGGCCCCGAAGTCTCAAGCCCCTGCGACCCTGGGGAGCGGTACCCACGGGGCTGCGGAGAATGAGTGAAGCGAATACCTGCAGAGAAGAAGACGACAGGTATGAGAGCGATGAGCGGCGCCGAAATAAAATAAAAAAGCGCAAAAACATACATGGCTGAGGGGGGCCGAGACGGCCCACATCAGCCTCCTACGACACTAAGCTAAAAACTGATCTGAGCCCGCCTCCGGCTCGGGGTGTATGCTGCTAGGGAGGAGCTAACTTTTTTATGTTTACTTAGTGTCAGCCTCCTAGTGACAGCAGCATAACCCATGGTCCTGTGTCCCCCAATGAAACGATAGAGAAAGCCCCTTTTATCTATATTTGTTTTTACTTAGAAATTCTTTTTTCCAGTCTGCGCTTTTTATGAAATGTTTATTCAAGAGTCCTTCTAGATATTCCAAATTTTCAAATATCTTACTCTTAAATTTTATATTTTTATATGACACTCATTTTTCATACACATATTTATGTTTTAGCATTACATATCTATTTATTATTTATATATGTATATTTATACCTTGTATAAATGCACCTTGTATATACATATGACCTGCAACACACGTAAATACACACTATTTTAGCACATCTGTTTGTGGCACTAGTCTTAGGGGATATATATCATTCCCCACTGTACACCTGCTATGAGGGTTCTAATCACATTTTGGAAACTATTTTTTGCTTCCAGATTCTGCTTTATCTGATTTATTTTACCTTATCCATTTTTTCAGTATGTTACACACAACTAGGAAATGGCGATGTCCACTAAAATGGGAACTTCACCTATTAAGGAAGTTTCACAATCTGCACAATGGTTCTAGTCACTTTACACACACACTATTTCTTACATACATATATATTTTTTTATTCTTTCCTTAAATGAATTGTTATAAATCTTTCACAATACATTTTTATTATATGTACATCTTGCTGTTCTTTTTATTATGATATGGTTATCTGACGTATTGTTAATGTTTGATGGTTCACTATGAATTTGCTATGTCATGCAGCTAGTGGATCCTCCCGCTGATTTTTTTCATTCAGTAGGCATTTCTGTTCTCATCAGTTGTATATATATATCTGTCATCTTCATCTGTATCATGCTTTATGTTGATGTTTCTGGTCCTGAAGAAGAGGTGTTTACCTTGAAACGCGTAGACCTATGGAATAAAAGAAAGAATTATTATCATCAACGTTTTTCCATCTTCATTTCGGCTGATGCGCGGCATTAACCGCCTATCCTCTCCATTTTGTATGCAGACTCCCTACAGGCAAGACTTCCCTGTACCCACTAGAAGGATGACTCTCCAACTCCTCACTCTTCTGCTTCTCTTTTTTTAGGCCTTTCACGCAGACAAGAAGCACGTGCTGGTATTACCCTCTGCAGCACAGGCAACCATCTCCTGTTACTCCTTCATCACGCAATCATGCTCTGAGATGAGGCAGAGTAGCATTACCCTGTGTAACTTCTTCTGTCTTCTCTATCTGGTCTGCACGCAAAGATTCCTCTTTAATTTAAAGCAAGCGATTGAGTAGACACAGAAGTGAGATGGTAAGGCTAATTATGATGTCATCGCCGCTCACCATCTTGGTTGAGTCCTCAAAGTTTTGGAGAACCACACAGATGTCAGACAACCATGGCCACTTATTGGTTCATAAGTGCGGCGGCTGACTGGAATACAGGCGGACATGTTGTAGCTAGTATTCAACTACTGCCCACAGCTGCTCACAAGGTGTTGCCAACATAAGTGTATATATATTATAAATAAGTTCCAGCGCGTGGGCAGGTCGTAAACCAGTCGAAGAGCTGGTACTTGAAATGGGTGCACATGCGGCGTACAAGTAGCATTGGGAAATCTAGGAAGGTTTTCAGAAAGCACTGAATCACTAAGAGGAGCATATGGGCAAGACATGGAACATTTGGTAGGTTGCCAAGCTTCAGAGCTGCCACAAGGTTAGGCCATTATCACACACGACAATGTCTAATTGGAAGCTGAACGGCAGGAGCCACAGATGTTTAGTCTGTTAGACCTTTTTAACAACTCTGCTGCAGTTGTGCTGCTTGTGCCCTAAAGATATGAGTTTCAGCAGAGCCTGTTGCCACTCGCATCTGATAGGGATAACAATTCAGAGACCGTGGAATGGGAGGAGGGGGGGCAGGAAATGGTGTAGAAGATGAGGGAAACCCTGATGCAACTAGGGCCTGAAATTCTAGGTGTTGGTAGCATGTCTTCCGTCACTTGTCCACGTGTTGTTGGTTAAGTGACTTTCGCAGTAACTGCGTTGGTCAGGGCACTGGTGATGTTATGGGACAAGTATTTGTGTAAGGCAGGGATGGCACATCGAGAAAAATAGTGGCGGCTGGGGACAGTGATGGCTGCTGCAATCAGGTGCGGAAAGCCTTAGGTGTCCACAAGCCCAAATGGCAACAATTCCAGGGCAAGCAGTCTGTAAACGTGTCTGTTTAGTGTTTGAGTGGGTGGCTTCGTACGTTACAAGGCCTGGGGTAGAGCAAGTTATATATTGCGCTTTGGCAAAGAAATGCAAGGCAAAACAAGAACCTGTGGAAAAAAAAGCGCATAGGGTCTTACCCTGACAAACAGGGGGTAAAAAAGAGTAATCCTACTCACCAATCAGGGTTGTGACAGGCACAACTCCTGTAGCAGCATGTGTGTGGATCACGGCAGCAGTACCCCAAGCGGCAGATAACAGAGAGAGGTAGTAGAACGGGGCTTTAAAAACCGCGCCAAAGATCCCAGATGTAATCTTGAATTAATGTATTTTTATTTGGCACAGGTCTACGCGTTTCAGGAGGCTCAGCTCCCTTCCTCAGGACCAGCAAGCACAAGATACATCAAATCTGCAGACGCACATGTGTACAAACCATATTTACCCAGTAAAACATCAAAGAACCGCCCTCAAAAAGAAAAAAATCGGCGGGAAAACACTTCCATAGCTGCATAATATGACGTAATACAATGAAAAACCAAGAAATTTAAGCTGTGTCCATTGAAACAGTATATATGCCATTAAAATTAAATGAACATCGCAATCAATACAAATTAAAAATAAAATTCATAAAACAAATAATTGTGTCATTACTGAGTAAAAATAAACATATATATATATATATATATATGTGTGTGTTTCTGTATTAAAGGTTGTCTAAGAAGCCATAACCACGGTGGAAAGGTATAGAACCCACATCACCTATGGACATCAGCCTTCATGAAGGACATGAGATGAAAAGCCATCAGTCCACACAACCAAAGCGACGTGCGGTAAGATTCGTGAAGAAGTATGAAGAGAGTGGGGAAGTCCACAGAAAGAAAAAGAAAAATTACATAACCAAACAGAGAGTGGTGCGGAAATTCATCTCATGTCCTTCATGAAGGCTGATGTCCATAGGTGATGTGGGTTCTATACCTTTCCACCGTGGTTATGGCTTCTTAGACAACCTTTAATACAGAGACACACACATATATATATATATATATATATATATATATATATATATATGTTTATTTTTACTCAGTAATGACACAATTATTTGTTTTATGAATTTTATTTTTAATTTGTATTGATTGCGATGTTCATTTAAATTTTAACGGCATAGATACTGTTTCAATGGACACAGCTTAAATTTCTTGGTTTTTCATTGTATTACGTCATATTATGCAGCTATGGAAGTGTTTTCCCGCCGATTTTTTTCTTTTTGAGGGCGGTTCTTTGATGTTTTACTGGGTATATATGGTTTGTACACATGTGCGTCTGCAGATTTGATGTATCTTGTGCTTGCTGGTCCTGAGGAAGGGAGCTGAGCCTCCTGAAACGCGGAGACCTGTGCCAAATAAAAATACATTAATTCAAGATTACATCTGGGATCTTTGGCGCGGTTTTTAAAGCCCCGTTCTACTACCTCTCTCTGTTGGCAAAGAAATGGACATGGTTGCTGATGGTGGTTACAAATGTGCAATAACAAGTGCAGGGCGGGAGGGATCCAGGCCTGCGTCCGGGACAGGGGATTGACTAGCACGTAGCCCAGAGGAAAAGGCAGTGGTGTCACTCTCAGACACAGATTGTGGACCCAGGCATTCAACCCACCTACGGGAGCTTGGTTGACATGCCTGATCATGCTGGTAATGGTCAGGCTGATAGTGGGCTGGCTCCTGCTGAGCTTGGTATGGTACAGGTTGCAAATAACAGTTTTCTTGTATTCTGCACTTTCTGTAAAAAAAAGTATCAGAATAGGGAACAACTAGCCCCTTGGCCTGGGCAATAGCCGCATGTGAGTGCTCTGAGGAACAGATGCCCACCTTCTCCCTCTGGCCACCCCATTGCCTCTTCCTGCCTGTTGCGGGGCTGTGGATTCC
The DNA here is from genome assembly GCF_048569485.1 of Anomaloglossus baeobatrachus. NCBI lineage: Eukaryota > Metazoa > Chordata > Amphibia > Anura > Aromobatidae > Anomaloglossus > Anomaloglossus baeobatrachus. The sequence continues at coordinate 429,448,883 of NC_134353.1, forward strand.
TCTCCCTCTGCACTGCTGTGCTCATTCTGCATGTCACCTTCTCAGATTCGGTCAGTGACTTCATCACTCACCTCTTCGCCTTCCACTTCCTCACTCTGGTCCTCCTCCTGACTTGTTGTCTTAACATGACATACTGGCAATTGCCTCATCATCATCCACCTTTTGAGACAGTAAATGTAGTGCTTCATAGTCTCCTTCTTATGATCAAAGAACTGATTTAAGAAAATCCAGACTAGAATTAGCACAGACATTTTGGTCCAACATGGACCTTCATCAGTTTGCAGTGTTAAAGTCTGTTCAAGTCCCAGGCAGAGCAAACACTTAGATTAAGTTGCGATATCCACCACCGTGTAGAGTGGACTGGGTAGATTCACCCGAGCCAATTAACCCATTAGATTGTGCTGTCAAACTAACGGCAATCTAATGTGCTCTGGCAGGGAATACGCTGTTTCCCATTGCCATCGGAAGCCCCATGACGCGATCACGGAGCGCCAACGGGTTGGCATGGCAGCACGGGTTCAGATTGATGACTCCTGTTGCCATGATTCACTTCCTGTAAATGCTATCAGAAAACTGACACTCACTGGAGATCAGCATTTCTGCTGATCAGAGCGATTGTGAAGCATCACTCTGATCAGCAGGGGTTTGTTTTTTTTTTTTTTCAAACTTCTCACATTTTACCACTTAAAAGTAAAACTATACATATTTGGTATGTTTCAACTCGTTCTTACCTTTTCAAAATAGAGAACATGGTAAATAAAAAAAAAGAAAAAAAACATTCGTGCAGTTGAAATTTTTTTGCAATTTCACCGCACTTGCAATTTTTGTCCCCGTTTTCCAGTAAAACATGGGGCAGAATGGATGGTGTCATTCAAAGGTACAATTTGTCACGCAAAAAACAAGAAAGCCCTCATATTACTATATTGCTGGAAAAATAAAGTTATGGCTCTTAGAAGAATGGGAGGAAAAGAAAATAAAAAATCAAAACAGGCTCAGGGATGAAGAGGTTAAAATCCTGATGGCTTGCAAGGTCCCCCCCTATTTATCCCAGCAAAGGCAAGTGTGACTCAATCTTTATTCTCACCGTCTGGAGTTTAAATCCTTTTTTGGCGCTGCTCCGGTCCCACAGCGCCATCTTGTGCTTGTAACTTCTGACTGGCCAGAAGTCTGAAATTACATCACAAGCGCTAAATGGAACTATGAGAGACAAAACAAGGCTCTCCCGAGTTGTACGGATTTGAGACACTGGAGCTGCCGGCAGGTGGCGAAGTGCAGGAGACAGACAGGAGCGACAATGGAAATAAATGTAGATGGCGGCAGGTGATTATAAGACAGGGAGCAGAGGATTTACATTTAAACCACCACACCAGTGGTGAAATGAAAAAAACAAATGCTGGAGTGGTGCGTTAAAATGTGGACACACGGACAATCATTGGGACACATATATTACCCCTACAGGAGCATAATGTCGCCCAATTCTAAATACATAACCATTAAATACGGTGTTTGTCCCCCTTCTGAAACATTGGAAGCTTACAACTGTAAAATACTGTCCCAAGGGTCTCCTGTCCTTGGGAGAATTTTGACAGGTATGTGAGACTCTGGATATTAAATGTATTTGCTTTCTTTTTGTGTAGCAAGGATTTAGGACTCTTTCCTTGCTGGTGGTTTCTTATTAATTCTCAGGTGCAACAATTTGTGACCACTCCCATTCCCTTTAAATAGTCACATGTACCATCACCTGTTGCCAGTTATAGAATGAGAAATCATTCTAATAGACCATTGTTGAAGGAGTAAGCCTGTTGAAGCTCTTGAGCCATGCTGCTTGCAGTCCTGGTGTTAGACTGCAGCAGTTATGTTTGACGTATCCTTTTGTCAAGGTCACCTGTCTGTACTTCTCCCGTGTTGTATTACAGTGTTGGTAATGTTTACTGCACTCATCGGCCTTCGCACTATATAGGGTGAGTGGAGGGACAGTAGGCACGTGAGAGGGAGGGACTCTTTTAGGGACGTAAGGGGAGCTTAGGAGACAGTGACCACTTAGTATCAGGAGGTGTCCAGATAGTCAGGGTCTTCTCTTCCTAGCATCCACGTTGAACCCCATATGTTATACTGCACACAGACCGTTGTTGGTCCATGCTAGTCTGTCATTATGCGCCGGACAGTCGCCAGTCCGAGCGTGACATTTATCTACAATTTCCTCTACACTGGGGCTAAGAGGCAAACACTAACCTCTGAAACATAACCTCATAGCATAAAGCCTCTTCCAACTTAACAGCTTAAGGCAGTCAACATTCTTGAGGAATTAGAGAAAAATATATCTACATACCAATCACCTCCCACTTCCCTCTCCAGTGACATAATCGTGGGACAATAATCTGTTGTCATGACAGCAGAGGGTCTGCTGAAGACCCCCCAAACTTGTCATAACTGGTCCTATGAAAACTCATCTGAGGCTGGTGTTCAAAGGAGACCATAATTTAATACACAAATGTAAAAAAAAAAAAAAAAATCCCTTTCTCAATCACCATGAAGAAAATAAAACAAAACATTCAGATTTTGTATTACTGTCAGTATAAGTAAGATAAAATGTAAAAAAAGTAATTTGATTCTGAAATGCTGCTCTAACAAAATAAATTAGAACGTCTAGAAGTGTCTGAGCTTCGCTGCTCTGTGAATAAGATGAAAAATGAATTAAGAAGAAATGAAAATGCATAAAAAAATGTTCGCTCATCCAACAAAAAAAACCAAACCTACTCATACAGACCCCCTAAAAAAACAAAACGCATAAAAAAAACAAAACATGTTCGGTAATGCATCACTGTAATTGTACTGACCTGGCGCTTCATGTTCACATGTTCATGCCAAAAATTAATAATGTACAAGCAAAATTATGCTTTTTTTTCCCGCAATTCCACTGTACTTAGAATTTTTTTTTACGAGTGCATCAAATGGTTAAATAAATGGTCCATCTTAAGACTAAAACTAGTTCTATAAAAATGTCCTTATACTGTATATCCATGAAGAAATGAAAAAGATAAGGTTCTTGAAATGAGGGGAGGAAAAAATTAAAGCAGAAAATGAAAAATTGCCCAGTCAGGAAGGGGTTGAAACCCCCCAACTAGGATAAGGCTATGTCCGCACGTTGCTTTTTACCTGCTTTTTTGCTGCTTTTTCAACTGCAGCGTTTAATGCCAAAATGGTTCTGTTCTGCTTTTCAAGCAAAGTCTATGGGAATTTGGGTTTCTTGTCCGCACTTTGCAGTTCAAACTGCAGCCTTTTTGTTGCAGAACTTTGGTCAAAAACTCAGCTTTGCAGTGCAAAACCCAAATGGCAAAAACAATTGACATGTCAATTGTTTTTGCCATTTGGGTTTTGCACTGCAAAGCTGAGTTTTTGACCAAAGTTCTGCAACAAAAAGGCTGCAGTTTGAACTGCATAGTGCGGACAAGAAACCCAAATTCCCATAGACTTTGCTTGAAAAGCAGAACACAACCATTTTGGCATTAAACGCTGCAGTTGAAAAAGCAGCAAAAAAGCAGGTAAAAAGCAGGTAAAAAGCAACGTGCGGACATAGCCTAAAGGCTTATTGTACATTTAAAGGAGTAGACGTATCAGTATACTGTATTCCTGTGACTATTCCCTTAAAAAGGGCTTCTCAGTTGTGAGGTTGGCTGCAATAGAGAGGCATCAGCTAATTCATAATGAAACGTAGCCAGTGGAGCATTTTTTCTTCTTTTATTTTTTTCAAAGGAGATAATGTGCTGCGCAGATGTAATATGCCCGACTACAGATGATACAACCCAGACATTAACATTTAAAGAGCCCACAGTAGAAACATTTGGAAAGCCCCCATGTCAGAATTTTCTGTTTTCATGTATCTCAGTGGGCATTATATTCTAAATAAACACTTAAGTGGAATTCTACAACACCATGTGGACATACCATGAGGCATAGGCATTGAATTAAAAACCTTGAAACCAAATCATGAAGCTTAGCTCAGCCAAGCTACCTTTTAGGTCACCACCGGAGTCCGCTGCAGCGACTTCTACTCCCATCGCCAAGCGACGCTGTGTTCCTGCCTTGGATAGTGCTGGTGATGGGAGAGGAGTCTATGCCAGCGGCGTCGTTGGTCGCAGGCTCCGCTCATCCACTGGGCTGGGTTTCCTTGGGATCTGCAGTTTCACTAGCTGACTATAGGTGTCATGTGTCTTCTAGGTGAAGTTACCATCATTCAGCTATAACCAATGGGAAGACACCACACCCTTGTTAATTCCCCTCCTGTCTGCTGACCACTGCCAGATATAGTTCAGATATTCTGATTCCTGTTCCGCCCTGTTCTGTTTAGTGATTCTGGTGTTCTGACTTCTGCTTGTTTCCTGACTAACCTTCTGCCTGCTGTTTAATGTACCTCGCTGCACGATCCAGATTTAACCTCTGCTACGTTTTCTGATTACGTCTTTGCCCGACGATTCTGTCCCCGTTATTAAATTCCTGGTTTGACCCCGCCTGACTACTCCTCTCTTGGACTGCAGCCTTCCACAGGTAGTGATCTCCAGGGCCCTGTGTAATTCCAAATCCCTGTGTAGGGGTTAAAGGGTTTCAGGGTTCTGGGGGTCCTGCTTGGTGAGTGGCTTCCCTCTAGCCTGTCCATTACACCCCATCTAAGTCTGTGGATCCAGGCAGACGTTACACTACCTGTGGCACAGCCAAACTTATATGGTGTCCTTACCTGCGCTGCCCCAAACATTTATGTACCACCTTCCTTTTTTATTTGCTGAGAATCAGATGTACTGCAGAGGAACAGGAGAAGCTTGGAAATGCTGAAAGACCCCACTACTCCTCCAAATAGAGGAAAGTGGTGTCTCAACCTGTAACTGTAATGCTACTTTCACACTTGCGTTGTTTTCCTTCCGTCACAATCCGCCCTTTTGCAAAACAGTGGAATCCGTTAACGGATTCTGCCGTTTCCCTTAGACTTGTATGGATGACTGACTGTGCCAAAAGGACCTGCGTTGCTTCCGCTGGGCGACGCTCCGTTGCTTCTGCCCAGCGGGAGGAACGCAGCATGTAACTTTTTTTGAGCAGCGGAATCCTTAGGATTTCACTGCGCATGCTCTCTCTGGCTCCCTGCACCCGTAACCCGTTGCAGCTACAGCCACAAAATTTTGCACACTCACACTTCTGGACCCCGAGAGCGTCATAGGCTATGTTTTGAGGGGAAATTTTAACCCCGCTCTTTATAGTTATTCGCCAAAACACTTGCCTCCATTAAAGCAAATGGAGCTTGGAGCCACAGTGCAGCCAGAACTTCAGAAGAATGCGCAGCCACGCCCTTATATGGAATGTTTGCGTGTCACAATGCAGCCAGGGAAAGTGACAGACACAGACCGGGAAAGTGACAGACCGGGAAAGTGACAGACCGGGAAAGTGACAGACCGGGAAAGTGACAGACCGGGAAAGTGACAGACCGGGAAAGTGACAGACCGGGAAAGTGACAGACCGGGAAAGTGACAGAGATAGATAGACAGACTGGGAAAGAGACAGACAAAGAGATAGAGAGAGAGACAGAGAGATATATACAGAGGGGGAGACACAGAATGGGAGAGAAACAGAGAGACAGTTACTATCCCGGGCAGCGCCGGGTGCTATGTTGTGAGGCGAAATTTTAACCCCGCGCGTTCCAATTTACCAATCAATTTTGCCCCTATCTACATAATGGGGAAAAAGTGAAACGAAAAGTGTTGGGGGCAAATTGACAGCTGCCAGATGTAAACAAGGGGGACTTAAAGAATGAGAGCGATGGCGCCAAAGAGTATATACCGTACAGTTGCTAAGGTGGGGCCCCGACATGGGATACGCACCACACTCAGGGATATGAACACACACACACACACAATGCTACCACGCACTTGAACACATATACCACCCTCAGCACACATCTCACCACACACACCAACCTCGCCACATAATCGCCCTAAACACACACAAGTCTGGTATTATCCTTAAAAAATAAAAATCTGATTAATAAGCAGCCAAACTACAAGAACAACAAATGTACCACATAGGAAATACGGCAGCTGTCAGTCACATGACCTGTCTATATGTGTATGTGTGAGCTAATATATACTGTCAGGGGGGAGGGATTTCTGTTGCCTGGAGATTTATCAGGCTGCCAATAGCAACCAATCACAGCTTAGCTTCTATTTTGCTACAGTTAATTAATCTGAGCTCTGATTGGTTAATATAGGCAACAAAGGACATTCTCAGTATGTGTGAGGTCATAGGATGTTAAATCTGTGTGGAATATCTGTGGTGTTGAAATCTAGGTTGTGAAATGCTTCTATTAGCTTAGTTTTTGCCTTTTAATGATTACATTTCTATTTGTTTTTTGTCCTCAGCGCCATGGCTCCGCCCCCTCCCGCACTTACTCCGCATGTATATATACACGCACACACACTCACCTTTCCTCAGCTCCGCCCCCCATGCACACATTCTCGGCTGCTGGGAGCGATCAGCTGATCACCCGGCGGCCGGCTGCAGGGAGCGATCAGCTGATCACCCGGCGGCCGGCTGCAGGGAGCGATCAGCTGATGACCCAGCGGCCGGCTGCAGGGAGCGATCAGCTGATGACCCGGCGGCCGGCTGCAGGGAGCGATCAGCTGATGACCCGGCTGCCGGCTGCAGGGAGCGATCAGCTGATGACCCGGCGGCCGGCTGCAGGGAGCGAAGGTCAAATTAAAAGCCACAAGCGGCTGATTAGTGTTGAGCAAGTAGTTAACTATTCGTACTTGCTATGCCGTCAATGAGTACTATCCGCTACTAGCATTCATTACGAGCAGTGGACACAATGCAAGTCAATGGGAAATACTCTCTAAGTAGCGAGTAACCTGAAAACTGTACTATTCGCTGCTCGCACGAAAAGTACGGCTTTCAGGTTACTAGCTACTTAGCGAGTATTTCCCAATGACTTACATTGCGCCCGCTACTCGTAACAAATATGCGAGTAGAAGACAGTACTCGATAACAGCATGGCGAGTACGAATAGTTCACTACTTGCTCAATACTACTGCTGATACCACCCAAGACTATAATTTAAATGAAAATAAATAAGTTAGCTTCGCTCTAGGAGCACCTCTCATATGACTATGCTCTGTAGGGATAGATACAAGACAGGAAGGTCATGTAAATGGCCTTTTAACCTCTGTGTTCTTGTCCCAGGAAAGGTAAAGGAAGACAACGTGTGGCGCTTTAATGAAGGACATACTGGTAAAATGTAAATAAACTATATTAGCAGGTTAGATGTAGCCAAAATCTTGTAAATGTTTAGTTCTCAGAATTCTATACTTTTTAATTTAAAAGTCTGCATGGCTTCACTGAAAATATTACGAGTTACACAGCACTGCTTAAGAATTTCTCATAATGCATGGAACAGTTTTCTGAAAACACTTTCATAATGTAATAAAGTATTTGTTGTACACAATGCCCTGAATATTTCTCGAAACTCAGGAAAGTGTGTTTGGAACAACATTACAGTGCAGCTCGACTCCTATCACAATGCTAGAATGACAGTGTCAAGAGTGAAAAGATCAAGAGTCTTAGGCTGCTTTCACACATCCGGTGTTTTTCAGGGCGGCACAATCCGGCTCTTTGCAGAAAAAACGCAACCGTTTTTTTTTTTTTGCCGCCGATTGCGTTTTTTTCCGCATAGACTTTCATTAGTGCCGGATTGTGCCGCATGGCCTTGCGTTCAGTCCGGTTTTTGCCGGATGCGGCATATTTAGCCTATGCGGCGGTCGGATGGAACATTGCCTGGCACGTTTTTTTGTCCGGCGAAAAAAATCGCTTTGCTCGGCATCCGGCCAATGCAGCGCTTTTTCCAATGCATGCCTATGGACGCCGGATGCGGCGCGATGCGTCAAAAAACGCATCCGGTAACCGCATGCGTTTTTTGCACTACGCATGCTCAGTAGCGTGCCGCAACCGGCAAAAACCGGACGGGCCGCATGTAAAAACGTATGCAAAGGATGCGTTTTTTTCACCGCATCCGTTGCATAGGTTTTAGATTTAAAGCCGGATTTAGCCGCACTGCTAAAACCGGATGTGTAAAAGCAGCCTTACACACTGAAAGACAATTCTGACCAGACATTCTCTGAAGGTGTTTGCTTTTTTCTTTCTGTAGGACGCTGCCTTCTTATGATTGGGCAATGTCATACAGAACAAAGTAAACAGAAGACTCTTTGCCAATTTCCTCTTACCTAAAAGGGGAAATAAGCATATAAGACGCTTAGTTTGCAATGCAATATCATCGCAACAGAAGGGAGAATAAAAGCTAGAACCCTGAAGTGGGACAGGTGCTTAACGCCACAGATCGTCAAATACATGATGGACCGCATCATTCAATATGCCAGAAATCTTGCTCCAATCCTTCCCCTGGAGTAAGATTTGTTGTGCACATAGCAGTTGTCAGACCTTATTGAATCAGGAGCGTCTGACTTTAACACACCCTCATCAAGACTGGCAAGAACAGTCAGTCGTGATGAATCAGGCTTATGTTTTATTAAGGTCTGCAATGCCTTTACACAAGGAAGTCAATTTAACATGAAAAGTAGTAGTGAAAAGTTCACTTAAAGGGGTTGTCCGACAAAAAAGGTTAATTTTAATCACTAGATCTTGGGATAATAATTTCCACAAGTGGATGGGTTTAAGAAAATGTTCCTGTGCTGAGGTAATCTTATAAATGTGTCCCTGCTATGTACTGTGTAATGGCCATGTCTGACCGTACTGGAACATGGTCTAATCATACCACATCTCCTGGGCAGGGGAGGATATACAAAACAGGAAAGCATGTGATCACAAATTTTTTCTTTACCTCAGGCGATTTTCTGCTTTTTCCCTCCCCTTCTTCCGAGTGCCATAACTTTTTTATATTTCCATCAATATTGCCAAACAAGGGCTTATTTTTGTGGGACAAGTTGTACTTTTGAATCACATCATTTACCATACAGTGTATTGGCAAAACAGGAAAAAAAATTCCAAGTGTGGTGAAATTGCAAAAACAAATAAGTGAAATTTCACTTTTTTTTATTCCCCCTGTTCACTATATAGTAAAACTGGTGTGTCAGTATGATGCCTCACACATCAGTACAAGTTTGTCGATACTAAACATCTTTAGTTTTACTTTTATCTAAGTGGCGCAAAAAACAATATCAGAAGTTTGTATATAAAAAAAATTAAAAAAAATTGCGCTTTTGTTGCCATTTTTAGAGACCCGTTGCATTCTCATTTTTCAGGATATACGGCTCAGTGACTGCTTATTTCTTTGTCTTCAGTAATACTGTTTTTGCATAGCTGTGATGTTTTGATTGCCTGTTATTGCATTTTAATGCAATGTTGCATCGGCCAAAAAACTAATTTTGCAGTTTGGAATTTTTTTTTCTTGCTACGCTGTTTACTAATCAGATTAATTGATTTTATAGTTTGATAGATCGGGCATTTCTGAAAGCAGAGATACCAAATATGTGTATTTGTTTTAATTGTTTTATTTTCAATGGGACAAAATGGGGGTGATTTGAACTTGGGTTTTTTTTTTTACTTATTTTTCTAATCCTTGTAGGGGACTTTATGACTATACACTGGTCATTTCTGCTGATCAGAGTGATGCTTATCTCCTGTGAGTGTCGGTGCTTTGTCGGCTCTCACAAGAAGTGAGTCATCATAGCGTCAGAGGTCATCATCTGACCTCACGCTGTCATTGTAACACATTGGCGCCTCATGATAGCGTCACAGGGCCCCCAAAGGTGGTGAATAAGACTGGGATTTTGAAAGTGAGATAAAAGGGGTTAACAGAAATGGGTGGATCGGGAATCAGATCAGCAGATATGTGTAGATTACTGCTGGAGCCAGAGGTAACAGAGGGGACACGACCAGTGGCTTAATAGTAGGTCATTGGTCATGAAGGGGTTAAGGTAAAACATTTTTAAAACAAAACAGGCAGGGAAATTCTTTACCTCACAAAAAGAATCAGCTATTATCCTGTGCTGTGCTATCTGTATACCCCTTTATTTCCTGACCCAGGAGATGTGGTATGATCAGCCCGTGTTCCACTCACGGTCAGACACAGCCATAACACAGTACATAGCAGGGACACATATGTAAGATTATCTCAGCACAGGGTCATTTTTTTAAACACATAAAAATTGTGGAAATTACTATTGCAAAATCTATTCATTAAAATAAACTTTAAAATTAAAAGGGTTTTCTCATGAACAAGGTTAAGTACCTTATATGCAGTAAGCAGTCTACAAACCCTCCCCTGTTGTTGGGCGACAGCAGTAGTGAGCCCCTAGGTAGATTAAAATAAAAAGTGTTATAGTCCAGTCAAAATAAGGTCTGACCCGCAACAAATTCCAAGAAAAAAAAAGCGTTTTATGATTTTATTACTATTATATGTGGGGAACAACATAAGTTTTCCAAAAATTGATCACCACAAAAGGTCCTAACTATGACGTCATAAGACGATGGCAGCCATCGCACTAAAAATAACGAATATTTCCCTATTTCAAACCTGTAACTGTAGGTTACAGAAGAGTTTGCATTTTTTATACTATATATTTTCATATAACAATTTTTATACAAGGTTTTATACTAACTACATGGACAGGCGAGGTCATGATGTCATCAGTGACATCATGACATACATGTACATTTCTAGAAATTATAGAATTAATACACCGTGCATTTTAAGACTTACTTCATCACTGAATAACAATGTCAGGTCAATAGTCACTATTTTCATCATCAGACACTGCTTCCTCACTCATTGTCACAATGCCCTTCTTGACATGGTCTGCATACCCGTGAACAGGTAAGTCCGTGTCTTTTGCAAGTGCACCGAAGTATACTACAACCACGAACAATTGCAGTGAATTATTTTCAGAAGTGTTTCTGGTATTTTTGTTGGAGGACGTGGACACTGCTGCCTTAATCTCCACATCTGCATCCCCCTCTGATTGTATTACGTGGCAACCTCTGTCATTCATGCGCTGTGAAACGAGATTGATAAGAGACTGTTTGTTCTCCACATTCGAAAGGAAGTACTCCTTTTTCCATACAAATTTCGTTCCTTCAGCAATGTTCACTTTGTTACTTGTTCGATTTCTGCACTGTCGCTGATGGGTCATGTCATTAGTGTTTGGTCCTCCAATGTAACCATCAAATACTATCGTAGCCTTACCATAGTGCTTTACTGTGAAAGATGCATAGTCTTCAGCGATTGAACAATATGTCTTTCCTTCTGACCACTTCAGTCGATGGAGAAGAGCCTCCGTCAAGAACATAATGTTCCACTTCTGGTACATCCTTGAGTAGTGCGTCATCTAAACTCTGTTCTTTTATAGCAGCCATCAGTTGTGCTTGGTTTTGTTTGCGTAAGAGATGTTTTGCCTCAAAGAGGGATGGTGAGTATGGTGAAAGTTCATAGGCCTTCACCTCATCAAGGGAAAGATCAGCAGTTTGAGACACCACAAGAAACCTTTGGAACAAAAGAGCGGGGTCTATTGTTTTGTCCTTAGCAACGTCAATTGCCTCACTAGATACCAGGGTTTTGGCTTTTCATTGACCGCTTGTACTTAACTGAAAACAGTGATTGACCCTCCATTGTTGCCACTATTTCTCTGCCAATGGTAAACAGGTTATGGACATTCACATCCTTATTTGCATTGACACCAGTGATAATGTTGCGAAGAGACACTTCATCAGAGAAAGGTGAAAAGGTCTCGAGTTTATCTGCAATTTTCTCCAGGTCTTCACGATCTCTTCTCGTCCTTGACGTTCTTGCCTCCTGGTGTTATTCACTGGTGACAAAGCTCTGGCGAGTGAAACCCTGCATTGCATCACTGTAGGAAAAGGACACTGGCACAGACAGAGTCCACAAGGCCCTCTGATGTTCAGACATTCCACTTCCTCTGGTGAGTCCTCCTGCAGTTTTTAGGGAGCGCATCAGAGCTTGCTCGATGACTAGGTCGCAACCCAGGCCTGCCCAGTACTGATCAGTACGCCTTACAACATGCAAGCCATTCATAAATCTATGGAAGACTGATGGCATATCATCTTCCAGAGTGGTCATAGACTGGAGGTAAAGGTAGGCGGCCTTCACATAGTACCCATGCCCAGCAGCTGCAAGAATGGGCAAACATTCGGCTACAGCATGAAGGTGCATCAGCCAGGAGCCTGTACGATCGGCCTCGATAAGCTCCCTTGCAATTCCTACCATCTGTTGGTAATTAATCCATAGTTTACTGGTGCGAGAGTGAGGGGATAATACGTTTCTTTTGGTGGACAAGAGGTGGACAATTTCACTAAGGCAAGTAGAAGTGATGACCTAATTCAAGTCACTCTCCCCTGTCAGTGTACGAGCATACAACTGCTCAAGTTCTTGCAACAGGTCTGCAAAACCGAGATTGTCGCAAAGTACTTTGTCTGCAACTTGCTTTAATATTTTACAGCTTTGGCGGCCATATTCTTTGACGTCACATTTGGACCCTTTGTGGTAACCCTATCTTGGTAAACTTTTAGTATGTTTTTCCCTACATGTAATACTACAAAAAAAAACGCTTTCTTGAAATCTGTTCAGGGTAAAGGTTTTTTTTTCGTATTTTGACTGGACTATTAGGATATGTGTGCGTAGTTTTTTGTTGCAGACATTTTCTGCACCAAAATCTGCACCTTGTGGCAGAAAAACACCAAAAAATGCATGTGTTTTTTGTGCTGTGCATTTTGTTTGTGAAAACTATAGCTGAAAGGGCTATAAACGCATGAAAAAAACGCATCAACAATTGTCATGCTGCTTTTTTTTCTGCACCCAAAATGGCAATGAATAAATAAGCAACATGCACACAGCACTTTAGAATTCTTTGATTTTGCTGGCACAAGGATAGACATGCAGATTTGGGCAACAAACTGCACCAAAAAAATGCATCAAAAACGCAGCGTGCGCTCTAGGCTTTTAACCGCTTAAGGTCTACCTAGAGATGTCCCCAGTCACAATACTGACAGCAATTCTGCAAAATGCAGTCCTTAAAGCATCACTACAGTATTTATTTTAATTGAACCAGGGTAGTGTGGCTTAAATGTAAGTTCCTTGTCCTATATTCACCTCAGCGACGCAGAATTGGAGTGGCGTCGGTATGAAAATGTCGGGAAGAAAATGTAAGAAACGGGGTGAGGGGCTTACATTAACAGCAGCACTACAGCGCTAAAAATGTTAACGCTGTAGTGGTGCTTTAAAATAAGAAAAACATGATGCTAATCTGTTGCCAATATACCAAATTTTGACAAGCTCAAAATATACTTTGAAAGGTTAGAAAAGGAACAGATCACTTTTTATTCTACAAAAAGCTAACTTGCCCGATTTGCTAGGTTAACGGGCTCCAAACAGACAAAATACAACAAGAGACTAAAGGCTGCTTTGGACGCAACGACATCGCTAGCGATGTCGCTCGTGAAATCACCCACCCCCGTCGTTTGTGCGTCACGGGCAAATCACTGCCCGTGGCGCACAATATCGCTAGGACCCGTCACACATACTTATCTTCCTAGTGACGTCGTTGTGGACGGCAAACAGCCTCTTTTTTAAGGGGGCGATTTGTGCGGCGTCACAGCGATGTCACATGGCAGGCATCCAATAGAAGTGGAGGGGCGGGGAGCAGCCGCAAGAAAGTCACGCCCACCTCGTTGCCGGAGGACACAGGTACGGTGTTGTTCGTCGTTCCTGGGGTGTCACACGTAGCGATGTGTGCTGCCTAAGGAACGAAGAACAACCTGCATCCAGAACAAGGAATGATATTTTGGAAATGGACGACGTGTCAACAATCAACGATTTGGTATTTTGTACCGTTAGCGGTCGCTCGTAAATGTCACATGCAACAACATCGCTAAAGAGGCCTGATGTGTGTCACAAATTCCGTGACCCCCAACGACATCTCGACAGCGATGTCGTTGCGTTTACAGCCCCCTTTAGTCAATGAGAATAGTCTGCTTTGACTACTATCAAAGACTACATCATCAATTTTGTTTGATGAAACATGAACTTAATTCCTAAATGCAAGGAAAAGAAACAGCACTTTTTCGATTTCTTAATGTAAATTTTGCAAGCAGCTTACCAAAAGAAAATAAAAAAACAAAAACAAAATTTGAGCAATACAAAATCAAATTTAATAGTCTCATGTTTAAAAGCAAAACAAAAAACACAAAAAAAAAGCAAAAGAAAACAAGAGAAACCAAACTGAAAATTCAAGGCAGTATGTAGAACGTTTACGGGGATTAATTTTACTTAACTAAAAATCAAATACTCTTAATATTTTAAACTTTAGGAAATTAAACTTTTATATGCAAATGGTCAATACTCCTACAAAAAAAATTCACAAAAAAAGGACGCGAAGAAGCACAATGCCTAAATGTTTACAAATGTTGTTATAACAGTTATCTTAGTTGAATTTCATACATTTTACTTGTTTGAAAAGCATGGACAAAAAACCTCCACTATACTGTACTAATACAAAGTGCACTATGCACAGTATGTCGTAAAAAAAAAAAAAATATGAAAAACACGTTTCAGAGTTCAGTTATTTAACAGTGAACTCTTTGGTCCTTCCCTGACTCTCAATCTGCTAATATTGAAGGAAAAAAAAAACAACAACAAAAAAAGGGTTAGGTTTTAAGTATTAGTAGACCTAACGTGGAGTTGCCATTTCGATAAAGCTATAATAACTGGCTGTTAGATTTAAAGATGTCCCCAAATTACAATATAACCCTCTCCGGAATATAGAAGTCAATGGCATAATTTATTTTAGGTAATACAAATGATTCAATAGGGAATAGAAAACATTTGTCCTACAAAAACATCTAATGCTAATTACCACAGAAAAAAAAAATTGCGTGTGTATATTTTATAATATATATATATATATATATATATATATATATATATATATATATATATATATATACACATACACAATATATATATATATATATATATATATATATATATATATATATATATATATAAAATCAGTGGACAGAAGGGTGAAAAACTGGTGAAGTATATATATGCATATATATTATGTATACACATACACACACATATATATATATATATATATATATATATATATATATATATAATTTTATTATTTATTTTTTTTACACGCACACATATATATATGAATGGTTGAGCTGGCATCTTGATTGACAGCTTGCTTAAAAAAGTAATTTCCAGCGTCTGGAAAATAGGAACCCACAGGTCGAACCTTAAAAGTCTTCAAGGTTAACGTCAGCTTAAACTTATCCATAGGGCATATTTAAAGTTATTTATTCATATTTTATTTGTATATTTAAAGTAAATAACTTAAGGAACTTAAAATTGGTCTAACGTGTTGGTATCTCAAACTGAGACCCAAGAGTATAAAAATTTTTTACCCCACTTTTCATTTAGACCAAGACAAACACTTGTGAAAATTGGCGCAAATGAGTTTTACAGTAACAAAAAAAAAAAAAATTCCCCCAACTTTGTCTGATTTTCTCTAATCCATACAAAAGACAAGAGCAAGTTATTTGTGGGACTTGCTGGTTTTGAAAGAAACTTGTAAGGTCTTGTCTCCTAAACGGTAGCCATTCAGACTCGCAATGGCCATTGCTGCTTCTTCATAGTTTGTCATGGTCACAAAGCCAAAACCTTTGCACTTGTTGGTGTTAAAATCACGAATAACCTTGACATTAGTGACGGCTCCAAATGGACCAAACATTTGCCAAAGGATTCCTTCATCTGCATCTTGACCAAGGTTGTAGATGAAGATGCACCATCCAGATGAAGCACTGCTGGCAACATTCACACCAGATATACTACTCATATGATCTACCCCCATAGGTGAAAACCTATTTAGGAAAAAAAAGAAAAAAAAAAAAAAAAGGTTTATTATACATTTTTTTCTTACATTCATAACAGCTGTTAAGTAAAAAAATAATCATGCAATAACAGGAAAATCACAGGCAATACAATGACCTTACTGTAAGTATCAAAGGTACAAAATGAATGTTCTGATAACGGAAGTTCCTCCGTCAGCTGGTATCACTAAGGGCTCATTCAGTTGTGCATTTATTTTCACATAGGAGAAAAATGGTGACAGTTTCATCAGTGTTAGGTCTGGTTTCATCGGTTTTTTTTTTAGATGATTAACATAAAATTATAATGATCTATTTTCTCCTATCTAGCAACCTGTCAAAAACAGCCAGCACTCTGACGTCATCAGACTTCTGTCCAATTTTTTCACGGACACATTCTTGAATTGCCAATTATCTTCTCACACTCCACAATAATCAAACATGTCTACGCGATTTTGCCCACACTGCAAATCTAATAAAATATATATATATATATATATATATACACACACAAAAATAAAAAAGTGGACATATAAGCAGCCCTAAATACTCTTGGTGCACTAGGTAAAAGTTCTAACAGTGAAAAATCGGACTTTTAACCCCTTCAAAACATGTGCCGTGTACTGTATGTACAGCTCAAGTCGGAAGAAAGCTGTATGGAGCTTCCTCATGGGTTCAGCTCTCTCCATAATTGATAGGTAACAGGTGTGTGTCACAGCCAGGACCTGCACCACCCCCAATTATTAACCTGTTAAATGCCGCTGTCAAACTGACAGCATTTAACACGTGCTGGCATTGGGGACATGATTTTCTATGTGCCCATCGGCACGCCCATGCCAATAGGTTGCTATGAAAACTAGGGTTCTGTTGAAGACCTCCATAGTTGTCATAACGGAGCTCCCTTGAAATCCTGCCTGTAGCCGGAAGTCAAAGGTTACTGATATTCTATATAAATGAAAAACTACCGCGCTAACTGGATGACTGGGAAAAGGGAGTGAATGGGTAGACCTAAATTTAGGTATACAAATATGGAGACACAGCAGGGAATTGGTAAACTGATTTATTGTATAATAATTTAAGATACAACACAAGTTTTAAAATTATAAATAAAAACAAAACAAAAAACCTCTACGTGGAGGTATTGTTGAGAGGGTCCTGGTGAGGAACTTAGGGACAGAAGGGGAGAGTTGGGACCGGTTAGGAATACAAAATGACAGGAATGAATGCAGGTAAAATGATAATAGGAATAATGAGATAATGAGGATCTGGGTTGAGTACTAATTACCTGGTGGTTATGAACACAATGAGGATGAAAATGTGTGAAAATGACAAGAGGAGGAGAGAACAACTTTTGGTGTTTCCCCTTTATGTGGGAAAGCTGTCATAGTATGCCATATAAAAAAAAAGTAAAGAAAAAAAAAGCACATGGTGTATTGCCACTTCTAGAAACGTACGGTCAAAATATAAAAATAATTAACCCATTCGGTTAACTCCGCAAAAAGTTAATGACAGTCAAGAGTACTTTTATTTTGGTTGCTGAAATGCCACAAAAAAAAAAAAAGCCTGCGACAAACTATCAAAATTTCAGATCGATTTTAAAATGGCATCAATAAAAATGTAATTTCACCTTGCAAAAACAGTCATCAACTGGAAAAAAAAAACGTTAATGATCTTGAAAAATGGCATCAACCCAAATTTTAAATTTTTTTACAAAAAAATTCTGATTATAACCGCTAAAATAATAAAAACTGGACATGTTTGGTATCACCTTAATCTTACTAACGAGGAGAATCATATGGTTAGGTAATTTTTATTATATAGTGTACACTGTAAAAACAATGTCAGAATGGCGTTTTATTTTTTACCACAATTTCACAGCACTTAGATTTTTTTTACGTTATCAAGTACACACACAGTAAACCAGGGGGCCCAAATTTCCAGCTATGATTTGTGTTTCGTTTTGTTTGTGTCCTATGGTTATGGGAGATATTCGACATTGTGATCCCAAGTAGAACAACATGCATGTTCTTGCATGGCTGTACGATCTGCAAGCCAATCCTTAATTAATATCAGCCAGATGGGTGTGGTTGTATATGCCATGTTTCCCATTTATGTAAAGATAAAATCATAATAGTAAGTATGGCAATAATATTTTCCACCTAGGAAATTCACAGGGGTAGATATCCTGAAAAGCACAGATCCATCATTTTTGGGGGACAAGAGCCACATCCCATGACCGGCCCCCATCTGAGGTAACCAAGCGGAGGTATGTGGGAGTGACTGGTTAATAAATACAGATTCTGAGTTTACATCTTAGTTCAGTCTGGAAGATACAGTTCACTGTAGGATTGTCTACTATTTCAAAGTGCTTCCCTACAAAAAAAAAAAAACAATTGCCATCCTTGTGATCACAAATAAAATATTTCTAATTATCCTTTTTATTGTATGTAACAATCTAAATGTTAATGTCGTCCCATTTGCAATATCTTTTGTATTTTTATGAACACTCCCTACTTTTTTGGATTACATATGAAAAATTAATAGCTTTGTTCCTTTTGCTCTATAAACAAAATCCCTGAAGCTTGCCCAGTCAGCCTGTATGAATGATTGGTCGTGACTAGCTTTTCCTTAGTTATTGTGGAGCTGGACAGTGATTGTACCATTTAACACATATATGCAAATAAACACACACACTATTATATTTACTGCTACGAAAAAAAAAATAAATAAAAAATAAGGGAAACACAAACACAATGTAACACCACGTCAATCACAGTTCTGAGAAATCAACCTGTCCAGTTATGAAGCAATAATGATTGTTAATCAAATTTTTCTGCTTTTGTGCAAATGGAACAAAAACCAGGTAGAAATAGGCAATTAGCAAGACAACTCCTATAAAGGAGTGATTCTGCAGGTGGTGACCACAGACCATTTCTTCGTTATAATTTTTGGCTTTTGTTTGCTTTGCTTTTGTTGTTCACTTTTGCATTATTATTATTATTATTATTATTAATTTATAGAGCACCATTGATTCCATGGGGCTGTACATGAGAAGTGGGTTACATACAGAATATATATAATATATATATATATATATATATACACATACATATACATATATACATATACATTATATATATATATATATATACATATACATTATATATATATATATATATATATACACATATACATTATATATATACATATACATCTATACATATACATTATATATATATATATATACACATACATACATATACATTATATATATATATATATATATATATATATATATATATATATATATATATATATATATATATATATATATATATATATATATATACACACATACATACATTATATTATATATATATATACACACATATATACATATATACATACACACACAAGTTACAGTAGACAGACTAGTACAGAGGGAAGAGGACCCTGCCCTTACGGGCTTACATTCTATAGGATTTTGGGGAGGAGACAATAGGTGGGGTGTAGGTTGGGCAGCAGGCTCCGCACGGTGGTCAGGCGGCAGGCTCCGCACGGTGGTCAGGCGGCAGCTGTGCTGGTGGTGAAGCAGTGAGGTCATTGTAGATTATAGGCATTTCTGAACAGGTGAGTGTTCAAGTTCCGTTTGAAGCTTGCAAGTGTAGCAGATAGTCTGACGTGGTGAGACAGCAAATTCCAGAAGACTGGGGATGCTCGGGAGAAGTCTTGGAGGCAGTTGCATGAGGTGCGAATGAGAGAGGAGGAGATCTTAGGAGGACCGGAGATTACGTTTTGGAGTGTACCGAGAGATTAGTTCAGAGATATACGGAGGAGACCGATTATGGATGGCTTTGTAGGTCAGTGTTAGTTTGAATTGGATACGGTGGAAGAGTGGGAGCCAGTGGAGGGACTTGCAGAGAGGAGAAGCGGGGTGTGGTATTGGAGAGGTGGATCAGTCGGGCAGCAGAATTAAGGATGGACTAGAGAGGGGCGTGTTAGCAGGGAGGCCACAGAGGAGGATGTTGCAGTAATCGAGGCGGGAGATTAAGAGAGCTTGCACTAGCATTTTTGTAGATTAAGAATTGAGGAAAGGACGGATTCTGGAAATATTTTTGAGTTTAAGATGGCAGGAGGTGGTGAGGGATTGGATGTGTGGTATGAAGGACAAGGCAGAGTCAAAGGTGACGCCGAGGCACCGAACTTTGGGTACTGGGGAGAGTGTGATGTTATTTATTGTAATAGATCAGGTAGATAGCGTAGGTGAGATGGAGGAAAGATGATTAGTTTCAGTTTTAGGAAGCAACAGGAGAAGAAGGAGGATATAGCAGATAAGACACTCCATTATTCTGGACAGCAAAGATGTGACATCTGGGCCAGAGAGGTAGATCTGAGCATCATCAGCGTATAGGTAGTACTGGAAGCCATGGGACTTAATGAGTTGTCCCAGGCCAAATGTACATAGAAAAAAGAAAGGGTCCCAGGACAGAGCCTTGAGGGACGCCAACAGAGAGAGGGCGGGATGAAGAGATTGTGCGGGAGTGGGAGACACAAAGTGCGGTTGGAAAGGTATGAAGAGATCCAAGAGGGGGCGAGGTCTCTCACACCAAGGGAAGAGAGGATCTGTACTAGGTGGGAGTGGTCGACAGTGTCAAAGGTTGAGGACGGGTCTAGAAGTAGGAGTATAGAGAAGTGATTGTTAGCTTTGGCAGTAAGTCATTTGTGATTTTAGACAGGGCAGTTTCGGTAGAATGATGTGGACGAAAGCCAAACTGTAGGTTATCAAAGAGTTAGATGAGAGGTGGGAAGAAAGTTCAGCATGGACGTGCTGTTCCAGGAGTTTTGAGGCGAACGGGAGTAGTGATATGGGGCGATAGCTGGTAGTAGAGGTTGGATCGAGGGAAGGTTTCTTTAGGATAGGTGTGACTGTTGCGTGTCTAAAGGCAGAAGGGAAGGTACCAGTCATTAAAGATAGGTTGAAAAGATGGGTTAAGGCTGGAATAAGGATAGTGGTGAGGTTGGGGAGAAGGTGGGATGGGATGGGGTCAAGTGCGCAGGTGGCGAGATGCGCTTTTGAGAGAAAACATGCAAACTCTTCTTCGGTGATGGTGGTGAGGAAGTTCATGGGGGAGGGGCAGTGGTCTGTTATATGAAGGGTTAGTAGTGGTTGAGTAGAAAAGACATGCCTGGTCTAGTCGATTTTTTCTTTGAAATAGGTGGCAAATTCTTCTGTGGAAATGAGGGAAGTTGGAGGGAGCAGTGGTGGGCGAAGGAGGGAGTTGAAAGTATTAAATAACTGTTTGGGGTTGTGTTAAAGAGGATATGAGGGTTCTGAAGTAATCCTGTTTAGCAGAAGTGAGGGCCGAACGAAATGTGTAAATTGCAGTTTTGAATGTGGTGAAATCTTCCTGGGAGTGCGTTTTCTTCCACCACCGCTCGGCAGCTCTAGACACTTGCCGTAGTTTTTTTAGTGAGGCTGTTGTGCCAGGCTTGTCTATTGATTCGTCTCACTCTGCCATGCACAAGGGTATCAAGTGAATCAATAGCTGATGGGAGAGTGGTGTTGTAGAAAGTGGTGGCACCGTTTTTGTCGAGGAGTGACGATATGGAGGACAGCGGACGGATAGAGTCAGAGAGGGTGTGCATGTTGAGATGTGCAAGGTTTCTGCGGGGGTGTGCTGGACAGGGGGGGCAGGTGAGGACGACAGTCACAAATAAGTACTTCTGGATAAATGCAATACCCAGGTTCCCTTTCATGTACTAAGACAAGGCTTATGTCTCTACCAGTGAGAGGATAGATTCGATGTCGAGGAGAAGAGTCCTCTGGAAACAAGTCAACGGGGCAGTCACCAGATTCCAGATCTCTTGATTTCCAGCCCAGAATGGGTTCAGAACGGAGCTAATGGTAGACCGTACTGTAGGAGGAGAGGGTGTAATAGGTTTGGAATCACCAGAGTGGAGATCTTATCTGTATGCAACATTCCGACCCAGTGTTACACCTGTTCTGTGACAAAGTGTATAGATTCAGATAAGGCCTTTGAAAGACTTGGGATATGTTGAACTGGACCCTCGTACTTATCCACCATAGCTTAATGCAGAAAATTACATACCCGGAGTTCAAGAGGGTCAACAGAGAACCAGATATCTTCACATAACAAGGATACTGGCAGAGTTAGCAATTAACATCTCCTAGGACAGCCTCCCTCCATGGGGCAAGAACAGATGAATTGTTACACGCCGCCGCAATAATAGTAAAGTCATTTGCCACGACGATGTTCTTGCTGTTGTTCAGTTAGCTTGATGAGGTCAATCTGCATTGATTCTGGAGCGGCTATAGGCACAGGAGACTGGGATATTAGGGGCCTCTGAAAAGAAGATGTCACACTCGGACTAGGGAATGTACGGCGCGCAACACAGATTACAACGGGAGGGAAAGGAAGACCCGAACGATAGGGAGCAGGGGTTATGACACTTCCTGCCACTAACCGGTGTCTGTCCCTTGATCTCCAGTAACATTCCCTTCTCCTCTGGGCTGTCACGTGCCTAGACTCTTACTGCACCTTCACTACCCTGAATAATGCAAACGTCGATGCCCTAGACGTCCCCACGAAAAAAACAACACAGGGGAAGGGAGACAGACCCGGTTACATAGACAAAGGATATAAACAAACTGCAAAAGTAGCAGACAAATACCAGGACAGCCAACAACTGGGCTCCAACAACATCCAAAATACGTCCTTTCTCTACAGTTGTCAGTTCAGAGAGATTTCTATATAACTGGCATCATGTCATGGAACATTGACTATTTAAAGAGAATGGGAATGGTTACAAACCACTGAGATTGGACAAGTGAACAACTAACAGCAAAGAAAATTATTAACCCTTGATGCACCAACAGAAAGCAAATATTTAAAATACAGAGTTTCACAGGGCAATGCGAGACTCTGATCCCAGAGCTGTCACAAGTCTCTCAAGGCGTGAGACATTGAAAACAGATAGAGCGAAATGCGGTGCTAGTCTCGCGTGCCACCTCTCTGGGATGTTCCCAAAATCTGAGATCAATCCAAGTAGCGATGGAGATGAGATCATTAAGGGTAGCAGGGGTATCAAGAACAGCTAGCTCGCACTTAATCACCCTGGACAGACCCTCCCAGAAAGCAGCCATCAGCGCCTCACTGTTTCCATGCCAACTCCATGGAAAGGGTACAGAACTGAACTGCATAGTAACCTACAGTCCAGCTTCCCTGAAACAACTTGAGAATAGAGGATGCTGCAGAGGAGACATGACCTGGCTCAAAGATGTTGCGGAAGGCCCCTAGAAGGCCTGAATGTCCAAGGTGATGGGCTCTCCTCTCTCCCATATGGGTTGATCCAGGCAGGAGCCCCTACTCCCAGAAGAATCATCAAAAAGGCCACTTTAGCCCAGTCTGTGGTAAAATGGTGGCACAGTAGTTCAAAGTGCAGCATGTGGTGGG
Source organism: Anomaloglossus baeobatrachus (assembly GCF_048569485.1). Lineage (NCBI taxonomy): Eukaryota > Metazoa > Chordata > Amphibia > Anura > Aromobatidae > Anomaloglossus > Anomaloglossus baeobatrachus. The sequence goes on from NC_134353.1 coordinate 429,472,300, forward strand.
GCAGAGAAAGGGAGTAGCTGCGGCATGGGCTAGTGACGGAGAAATAGCCAGTGTCAGAGCGTTCAGACGGATGGTCACCAACTGCAGGATAGTCCAAATTTGATCCATTTGTTCTCGTTGGTGGGTAATCTAAAATAACTCCAACTGTAGATGGATTGGAGTCAGCGGGGTCCATGACCTAAGCAAACTTTTTAGCAGGTGCAGATCAACTGTTCCACAGACCAGGCTTACCCTGGAAGGGCATGACTGAGTGCCTACTAGGTTTTGGGGTCCCTGCGGAGAAGAGGGGGGGGGGACAATGCAGCAATGTTGACATTACACTACTTATCTATTAGTCTTATCTATTTATCAATTTGTACACATTAAAGGGAACCAATCACCAGGATTTTCATATATAAGCTAAATCCAGTGCAGTATGGGCACTATCAGGCTGCTTATCTACATACCACTAGTGGTCAGCTCGGTTTTGGTTTAGGTTTTGAAATCCATGAAAGTGAAGTTAATAAAATCAGCAGCTTCTTGAGTGACAGTTGCACTGGAGCAAATAATATATTCATAGTTATCCACTCCTCCTTTTGGAATTAGCATAAGCATTATACAAATGACTCACTTTGTCTAGCAGGACCCGTGGTGAGGTCATACCCATGTGACCTGGTATCTAGCTTTGGTGGCTGAGGCCCCGCCCCTTCCGGTTACATGGGTATGACCTCACCACAGGTCCTGCTAGACAAAGTGAGTTGTATGTATAATGCTCACTTGTATAATGGATAATACTTATGCTAATTCTAATGGGGAGGGGATAACTATGAATATATGATCTGCTCCAGTGCAAATGTCACTCAAGAAGCTGCTGATTTTATGAACTTCACTTTCTTCAATTTCAAAACCTAAACATCAGAGCTGACAACTAAAGGCATGTATAGAATCAGCCTGATAGTGCCAGTATAGCACTGGCTTTAGGATACATACGAAAATCCTGGTGATTGGTTCCCTTTATTCCCTTTAAAGGGAACCTGACATACTACAATGGAGAATGCAGATACTGTACCTTAATTTGCTGCCCATTATAGACCATGTCCATGTAAATATTATAAGCATTCGGACAGTATATTGTTTACAGTGTAAAATACGTAATGTGTATACTTCTCCATTTTTTTTCAATGTCATATTGACAGTCACATATATAGATCTAATCCCATATTATATGAGTTATGATGCTTTTAAAGGGAACCGGTCGGGTGCAATATGCACCCAGAACCACAAGCAGTTCTGGGTGAATATTGCTAATCCCTGCCTAACTGTCCCAGGCTATAGTAGCATACATAAGGACATTTTTAGAAAAAGTATTTCTAAAGATCCTTTATGAAATGCTGTTGAACACAGGGACTAGTCACAAGGGCATTCGTCCCTGCGCTCATTCCGCCCACTTAGCATGTTCGCACACCCACTGGGGCGTGCTAGCATGCTATTCAATGCCAGTGTCATCAGCGTTAACGAGTGTACTTATGTCCGCTGTCACCGCTTCAGAAAGCTGGGCTTTGGGTCAGTGCAAGTGTTCAAAATGTCCGGCACGTCATGCTTATTATGAAGCCGGATGTACGTATCCCTTCTTCAGAGAAGTCTAATACGCATGATTGGAAGAGTCGGGGACTTCTGACGCTGCGCAATGATCCTAAAGCCGGAGTCATCAGCGGAGACAACGGACACCGGTACATGCGTCACCCCTGATGACCCTGGCATAGCGTGTTAGCACACCCCTAAGAGCGGAATAAGAGCAGGAACCAACGGCCTTTAGATTAGTCCCTGCACTCATAGGCATATCATAAAGGATCTTTAGAAATACTTTTTCTAAAGATCTCTTTATGTATGCTACTATAGCCTGGGACAGTTAGGCAGGGATTAGAAATATGCACCCAGAACTGCTCGTGGTTCTGAGTGCACATTGCACATGACAGGTTCACTTTATCCTTCACCCTTTAGGGACAATGGGTATATGGCAGGATTCTTCATGGGCACACAAGATATTAGATTTAGAGGCATTGGGGTACTACCTACCAAATTACAATTGTTAGTTTAATCCCAAAATAGCTACGGAATTGAACCTATACATCTATTCAGTTTCTTTCTGCAAGATCTTAGTATTACAGTCACCCCCCCTCCCATCAGGACAGGAGACCACTTCTATCACACACAGTTTAAAGCAATTGATAATATCAATTGTTATTACAAGGTACCAATTAACAGTGTAAGTCCATCTCGCTCATTGTTCCTACCTTGGGTATGGAGAAATGTCTCCCTATTTTGATTCTCAGCAAAGCTAAAGGTTATGTTGCGCACGTTGCGTAGTGTCCATGCTGAAAAATTTGCAGTGATTTGGCAGTGCATGTGCGCTTCAAATCGCTGCAGAAACACTACGTAATGGATGCAGTGTTTCTGCATAATAGATGCCGATTTCATGCGCTTTGGATGCTGCCTCTCCCACAGAGAGCGGGAGCAGCATCCAAAGAGCACAAAATAAGTAACATGTTGCTTTTTTTGAGCACAGTGATTTGGATCAAAATTTCAGCATGCAAATCGCTGCGCTCTCAAACGCAACGTGCGGCTGGATTATGCACAATATTCATAGATTGTCCTGGGGATGTAGGCGTTTACGTTGCAGTGCAATAGGCAGCGTAAACGAATGAAATTAGGCAATGTGCGAACATAGCCAAAGGCTGAATCAAGGACATGTCATGGGTACCCCTATCTTTGAACCTATTAGGCTATGTGCGCACAGTGCATTTTTTGCGGTGTTTTTCGGGTGTGTTTTTGTTTAGAAAACTGCATGACTTTGCTTCACCAGCAAAGTCTATAAGTTTTCATTTTTGCTGTTTGCACATAGCGTTTTTTTTTTTTTGCTGCGTTTTTGTGGTGCCCACAAAAACGCAGCATGTCTATTATTTCTGCGTTTTTCACCCATTGAGTTCAATGAGATGTTCAAAAACGCAATGAAAAATGCAAATTGCAAATATAGCTGCGTTTTAGTGCGTTTCTATGACTAAAAACGCAGCTATAAACGCAAGGGGTGGGTAGTACAGTGACGTGTACAGGAAGAGGATTCCTTGTGTTGGTAAATACAGAAGTGTGAATCCTCCTGGTACCGCAACCGCTGCTTCAAACTCCCGTCCGGCGCCATGTCCGGACGGGAGGTGGAAGCAGCTGCGATATCAAACGTGAACAGTAGAAAAAAAATCTCATACTCACTTGTCTGCAGACTCCCAGGACACGTCCGATGGCTGCAGGACCTGCCGGTGATCAGCTGATGCAGCACCTGACGGCATCAACTGATCATACAAGTCCAGCGGTGAGGCCGGGTTTTACTATCAGCTGATGCGGTCAGGTGATTTCATCAGCTGATTACCGCCGGGTCCTGCAGCGATCGGACGGGAGTCGGCACAGTAGTTTTTTTTTTGCACCGATGCATCAGCTAATTGTATAAATGGCTTTTATACAATCAGCTGATGTGTCATGTGATTCACATCCTTGAACCTGATGCATCTAAAATCGCTTTGCCTTCCAGCAAACCGATCAGATGATACTGGATCCGAATTGGACGGCGCGGGACCCTTGACCCAGGATTACTGCGGAGGGGGGGTTCTTTATTTCAATAAAGATGGAGTCACTAATTGTGTTGTGTTTTATTTCTAATAAAAATAATAAAAATATTTTTGTGTGTTGTGTTTGTTTTTTTTTTCCCCAAAACTTTATTGATTTTGCAATTTTTTATAAACCTAACAAGATATTCATGGTTACACAAGGAAAAACATGTCTGACAATATGTGACATAATAGGGTGCGACGCCCCAACTTGATATTTTAAACTGTTTATCTGATCGATATGGTCTCTATTAAACCAAGGCAAAAGTACTAAGAAATAACAGACGCGATACAAGTCAATTGGAGTCATTAAGCCCCTGTGACAACCCCGAATACTTCCAAATTTTCTGACACGTCTTGTTGCTACCTTAGCGTCTCGTCTCCCCTTCCCTCCGGAACCCACACCTACGTGATTTTCAATTTACCCAGGTTGTCCTGGATATCATTCAGAAGGTACCATTCCGATTGTACAAAAGGTGTCATCAGATTATCTATTTCTCCCTGACCAAATTGACTTTCAATAAAGTTTCTCCATTTCCCAAAGAACTTGGGTGTCAACCTGTCTTTGTCCCTTTCCGCTTCCACTTTCTCCAGCCTCAATAAATTATGTAATTCACTGATGACCTCTTTTATGGATGGTCCCTCCCTTTGTATCCAATGCTTGAAGATGGACCATTTGGCTATCATGGCTATGTCATGTATTATTGTATATTTCTTCTTTCCCGGCATGTCCGATCCCCCTCTTACTCCTCCCTCAAAAGGAATGAAAAATCCACACCATTAGCTCTAGATTTCCAGAAATTCCTCATGTTGCCTGGACAAATAATCTAACTTGATTCCAGAACCTATGAATTTCCTTACACTCCCATAGTCCATGTAGCAGATCTGTTTTTTCTCTTTGACATTTAGGACACCGCATATCTCTTCCCGGAATGTTGAAGCCCATAATAGCCCTGTGTAAAATTCTAAATTGGGTGTCTCTCCATCTCTCATTGGTAACATGTTTCCGCATCTGTACCCATCCCTTCAATATATCATCTACAACTTCCTGCCCTTTCAATTGTTTCCCCCACGCTGTTAGAGTACGGCTATCCTCCCCAGATATAAGCATTCCCCGAAATGTTCGGTAAATTTGGGAAACATTTACACTTGCTACATCACTTTCCATAAGCTCATCAATCAAACTCTTATTCAATTCCTTTCCAAGCTCCCCCAAATCTACAAATACTCCATGCTTCAGTTGTCATACTTGTCAAGCACTTCCCGTCCTGTCAGCCACCTTCTCTCCTCCACATTCATGACATCCTTCATTCTCTCGACGCCTTTCTCTTTCCATCTAGTAAATAGCTTATTTTCCCGTCCCATGGGAAAGTTCGGAGATGCCCAGGGATTTAAGTACTTAGATACTTTCCATGACAGTCCCAATTTCTTTCTTACCAGTTTCCATGTTAGCATAGAATCTCGGAATAAGATTGAGTTCCTTATGTGCCCATCCGCCCTGGACAATGGGGAGTGTAAAATGGACGCCAAATCCCACGGTGATGCATACTTGGCTTCCATGCCATAGTCTGAGTGCCTGCTCGTTCCTCTCATCCAATCAAACACATGTCTCATTATACACACCAGGTTATAACCCCGAACATCTGGGAAACTGAGACCTCCTTCCTCCGTTGACTTCATTAGTGATTGTAACTTTATTCTAGGTTTCCTTCCCCTCCATATAAAATCCGCATACGCTGAGTTGAGCCTATTTACGTCCCTCAGTTTTATCAATATCGGGATTGTCTGGAATGGGTATAACAGCCTAGGAAAGCTCATCATTTTTATCAGGTGGCACCTTGCCAGTAGTGGTAGAGGCAGACCCTTCCATCCCTTTAGTTGTGCTATAATTTTCCTAATTAGCGGGCCATAATTCATCTCGTAAATTGATTCCACCGTTCTTCCTATATGAATTCCCAGGTATTTAAGTGATGTCTGTGCTATAGGAATGCCCCATAGACAACCATCTCTTGCATTCCCCCCTTTTAGGAACAGGATCTCACGCTTTTTTTTTATTCAATTTGAATCCTGAGACTAATCCAAATTTTTCAATTAGGGCTAGAATCTGTGGCAAATCCGCGTTCGGGTCCCCCATATATAGTATGACATCATCGGCAAAAAGCGCTGTCTTTATTTCAGTTCCCCTTACCTTAATCCCTTTAAAACTATTCGGGCCCTGCAGTATTCTTGACAATGGTTCCATGGCCAAGTTGAATAGAAGGGGCGATAACGGGCAGCCTTGTCTTGTTCCCTTCATCAAAGGGAACACGTCTGATAGAAAACCTGTGTATCCTAGCTCCCGAGTTAGCATAAAGATTCCTAATGTAAAGCCTCATTTTGCCTACAATCCCTGTGGCCTCTAGTACTTTGTCCAACCAGCTCCAATTTACATTGTCAAACGCTTTTTCTGCGTCGAGTGTAACTAGAGCGGGTCTTGCCCACCTCTCTATCTCTTCCAATCTCACCGCATCCACCACTAGTATTGTCTTCCGGATATTAGTGACAGCATTTCTCCCTTTAATAAACCCTACCTGGTGCTCTGTAATGATCCTTGGAAGAATCATGGCCAATCTATTAGCCATAATCTTAGACATTATTTTTAAATCCTGGTTTATAAGTGATATGGGTCTATAACTAGAGGGATCATCCAGGTCTTTAGTTCCCTTAGGGAGTAATTTGATATATGCTACGTTTGAATTTTTAGGAATTTCCTCTCCTTCCAAAAATGCATTAAATACAGCAGTTAGATCCGGCGAGATCAGATCTCTCATAGCCTTATATAATTCGCTGTTAAAACCGTCGGGGCCCGGTGCCTTGTTGGTGTTAAGCTCCCCAATTGTTCTAGTCACCTCCTCAACTGTGATATCTGCGTTTAGGTCACTCAGATCTTCCTCTGTTAAGCTAGGCAAGTGCGCTTGTCTTAACCACTCTGCCTCGTCAGTCATGTCATTGTTTCCTGGCCCATATAGTTTTCTATAAAAATCTCCCAGCAATTTATTAATTTCCTTAGGATCTGTGGTCACCTCCCCCCCTTTCTTTTTAGTTTGGAAATCACTGTCATTTTCCTGCTACCCCTTGCCAAATTTGCCAACATCCTCCCCGCCTTGTTGCCAAATCTATGTAGCTCTGCTTCCCTGTGCGACCAAAACAGTTGTTCCTTTTTTTTTGGCCCATTCATCGAACCCCCTTTTCGCCTCCAACCATCTGTCTTTTGCCGTGGGAGATCTATTTGCCAAATACTTTGGGTATGCTACCCGCACTGCTTCACTCTGGTCATTATAATTCTCATTGGTTTTCCTTTTGATCATGGCCGCATATCCAATCAGGCGACCCCTCAAGACCGCTTTTGCCGTTTCCCAGTATAGCACTGGGTTCCCTTTGTGTTCCTTGTTTTCCTCTGTGAATTCTCCCCACCACTCTTGTAATACCCTGTGGAAATTATCTTGTCTGAGAAGAAACGATGGAAATCTCCATATGATATCTGTACCTCTCTTGAACTTCTCTCTGATACCCAATCTCACCGGACTATGATCAGATATCACCATGTTTTCTATCACACATTCTTGTGCCCCATAAACTAGGCCTTGAGAAATTCAAAATTGATCAATACGCGACCAGCTATCATGAGGACGCGAGAAGTGTGTATATTCTCTATCATGCGGGTGAGCTAATCTCCAGATGTCCTTCAAACCCACGTCTTCTAATGTTACTTCCCTATGGTCTGGCCTTCTGTCCGCATCCCCTGTCCTCTCCTTCCCCCTCCTCCTGTCTTCAGCTGAGTCTGGAACTGTGTTAAAATCACCTCCCACTATGATGTTGGTCTCCCCATCTGCTAGTATGTTGGCCTTTATGCCATCATGAAATATGCTCTGTTGGGAGTTTGGACCGTAGACATTGTAGATACTTAATTTACCCGCTGGACTAATGATTGTTAAATGTTGCCACCGTCCCTAATTGTCTGCCTCGTGTGTCACTACTTCATGGCTGAGCTGTTTATGTATTAGAATCATTGTTCCCGCTTTCCTACCTTGTGCCTCTGCCCCATATAGAGTACCCACCCAGTATTTCTTCATGCGGAAAAAGTCCTCCTTCCCCAAATGCGTTTCCTGTAATAATGCAATATCTGTTTTTAGTCTTTTCAGATGTCTTAGTATCATTGCTCGTTTGTTAGGAGATCTCAAGCCTTTAACATTCCATGTAGTTATTTGTACCATATTTGCCTTTGTATTTTGCTCTTACTACTTCCTCCCCTGTGGGCCCTGAACTCGCAAGAGACGAGACATTTATTGCCAGGTATAGAATTTGCCCCCCAGGCTTGACACATCTTTTCCCCACCTTGTAGGTATAACAAATATAACAACAAACAAGTAACTGTAGAACACGTTTTCCCTTCTGGGAAATTTTTGGCTCTTTTCGTCATGCTGACGACTTCCCCTTTTTCTAGCCAAACTGTTGAGCTCCCTAGTCACCCCCCTTAGAGTATACGTTCTAGCCCCGGATTCACATGAGTCACATGAACGAGCCTTAAATAATATGTCGACAATAGTACAGTACGACAAGACCTCTAAGAACTTCAAGTCCAACTTAGCTCTACTTTCTGGTGGCCGTCCCAGTACTCAGAGCAGACAGATCCACTTCATTGCGCCTGGAAGTCGCTCCTGGACAAAGGCGAGTGAAAGTGAGAGTGAAAGTGAATCTGGAAGTGAAACTGAAAGTAAGTGTGAGACTGAATATGCGAGAGAAAAAGTGTGAGACAAAGTGAGTGTGGGACTGAAAGTGAAACTGAATATGGGAGTGAGTGTGAAACTGAAAGTAAGCATGAAACTGAAAATGAGACTGAATATGTGAGGGGGGGTGTGGGACTGAAACTGAAAGTGAAACTGAAAGTGAGCGTGAAAGCGAAACTGAAAATGAGCGAGAGAGAGAGAAAGCAAGAGAGCGAGAACAGGACCAGCAATATCTAGTTCAGTTCCGTTATCATGAACCATTCCCAACAGTTAGTCTCTGTTCCGAGCGAAGATTATTTTGTTGTACTGGGCACAATCTCCTTTCCTCTCTACTCTCCACCCGCGATTGCTCCTCAAAGCTTCTCGGGTCTTTCCCTGGGCCTCTTGGGGATCCTCCTCTGCTGGTCCCTTCTCCATTATTTCCTCTTTTTTGTTCGTCAGCCCGATTCTTATCCTGTTCTGCCATGAGCGTACGCTCTGCTTCTTTATAGTCTTTGTAATATGCAAACGAGTCATTGAGATTTCTGACTTTCAGTGTGGCAGGGTATAGCAGTTGGCACTTGACTTTTTTGTTATACAGGAATGAACATACTTTGCTGAATTCTTTTCTCTTTCTGGAGACTTCGGCTGATTAATCTCCAAAAATTAGCAGTCTGTTGCCTTGGTAATGCAATGGTCGCTGTCTGTCTCTAAAGGCCCTCAGTATTTCCTCTTTATGTTTATAATCAAGATATTTGACTATCACTTGCCTAGCTCTCAGCGGGGCTTTCTTGTTTGGGTTTGGATCCTCTCCCCTATTCGCTTCTTGTTGTCTCAGTGGTCCCACTCTGAATTTAGCCTTAATGCCCAGGGCCTGAGGTAACTCCTGCTCACATATGTTATCCAGCTGTCCCAAAGATACCGATTCTGGCAGCCCTACAATGCGCAAATTATTGCGCCTTGATCGGTTCTCTAAATCTTCCGCTTTATCTCTCAAATAATCGTTAGATTTCACTAGAGCTGCTATTTGCTCTTGCATAGCCAGTATTTTCTCCTCTGAGCCTGATATTCTCTGCTCTGTTTCTGCCAGTCTAGATGCGTGGCCACTAATCTGCTTTTGCATAGCTGCTAGGGATGTTTGTATGGCTGTTTCAATGGCCACTTTAATCTCTTGACAGATGTGATGTCACTTCTTCAGCCAGTTTTTTATAATCAACATTGAGCTCTTGTGCATGTTGGTCTTGGCCTGCAGGTGGTGCTGTTTTCTTAGTTCTCTTATTGTGTGCTGAGGGTTTCCACCCTCCCCCAATTGTTTACAGGATTTAGATAATGGTGTGGCCGGCTGTTTCTTGTTTACTTTAGAAGGAGTGTTACTTTTTCTGACATGCAGCTTCTACTGGCGTTGATCATGATTAGACACCTTATACTGCGTGTCTGAGTGATCAATCCGGTCTCCTGCGTCTCTGTGCACCCTTTCCCTGCTGCACTCCTCCTCCTCTCTCTCTTGTTCCTCCATGTCTCCTTCCTCTATCCATTGTGTTTCTCCCTCTTCAATCCCCTGCAGCGATTTTTCTCCTGCTCCATCCTCCCCCGACCCACCGCTCTCATCTCCTTCACTTCTCCCGCCATTCATTACCACATCTTGCACTGGGGACTCTGGCTCCTCCTCCATCAGGCTCGTCGGCGCCATGGCAGTTTCCTCTTCTCCACGCTGCCAGTCAGGATCTCCACTCCTCCAGGGCCCCTCACCGCCACCAGCACTCCTCAGTAAGTACCGCTCCATAGCTGCTTGCTTCCTACTCCCAGACGCGCTGCTCTCTGCTCTCTCACTTGCCCGGGTATGTTCTTTATCGTCGGTTTCTCAGAGGGGTGTCGGGAGCTTCCCCTCTATGCTGCCTCCTCAGCCAGGACCGGATCCGGAAGTTGTGTTTGTTTTTTTTTTATCTGTACTAGAAATTCATGGTGGCCATGTCTAATATTGGCGTGACACCATGAATTTCCGGCTTAGGGCCAGCTGATAATATACAGCTAGCCCTAACCCCATCATTACCCAGCGAGCCACCTGGCATCAGGGCAGCTGGAAGAGTTGGATACAGCGCCAGAAGATGGCGCTTCTATGAAAGCGCCATTTTCTGGGGTGGCTGCTGACTGCAATTCGCAGCAGCGGTGCCCAGAAAGCTTGGGCACCCTGCACTGCAGATTCCAATCCCCAGCTGCCTAGTTGTAACTGGCTGGGCTCATTAATTGGGCGAAGCCCACATAATATTTTTTTAAATTATTTCATGCAATTCATGAAATAATGAAAAAAAACAAAAAAAAAAAAAAAAAAAAAAGGGGCTTCCCTATATTTTTGGTTCCCAGACGGGTACAAATAGGCAGCTGGGGGGCAGCCCGTACCTGCCTGCTGTACCTGGCTAGGTTACAAAAATATGGCGAAGCCCATGTCATTTTTTTGGGGGGCAAAAAACTTCTGCATACACTCTTGGATGGAGTATGCTGAGCCTTGTAGTTATGCTCCCCCCTGCCTCTCCCTCCTGCATACAGTCCTGGATGGAGTATGCTGAGCCTCGTAGTTCTTCAGCTATCTGCTCTCCTGCATACACTAGTGGAGAATGAAGAACATATTGAAGAAGGAAATTACATCAGACCTTTTTTTTTTTTTTCATCATTGATGGCATTGTTCACTGATAAAAAAATGCAGTGAGCAAAAACGCAACAAAACGCAGCAAAAAACACACCAAAACGCGGTAAAAACGCATGAGTTTTTTGCCGCTTTTTTTGCCGCACAAAACCCCGTAAAAAAAACTCAGTGTGTGAACTTACCCTTAGGCTAAGTTCACACACTGCGTTTGTGCGTTTTTTTGCGGCAAAACGTGTGCGTTTTTTGCTGTGTTTTGCTGCGTTTTTGCTCACTGCGTTTTTTTTTTTTATCAGTGAACAATGTCCTTAAAGATTATTGAAAAAAAAAAAAAAGTTCTGATGTAATTTCCTTCTTCAATATATTCTTCATTCTCCACTAGTGTATGCAGGAGAGCAGACAGCTGCAGAAGTACAAGCCTCAGCATGCTCCATCCAGGACTGTATGCTGGAGGCAGAGGGAGCAGAACTACAAGGCTCAGCATACTCCATCCAATAGTGTATGCATTAGAGCAGACAGCAGCTGTATAGTAGTAGAATAGCACTGTATAATAGTGTATGCAGGAGTTTTTTGCCCCCCCCCACCCAAAAAAAAAAAATTACGTGGGCTTCGCCATATTTTTGTATGCTAGCCTGGCACAGCAGACAGGTACGGGCTGCCCCCAGCTGCCTATTTGTACCCGGCTGGGAACCAAAATTATAGGGAAGTCCTTTTTTTTTTTTTTTTTTCATTATTTCATGAATTGCATGAAATAATTTTAAAAAAAAATTATGTGGGCTTCGCCCAATTTTTTGAGTCCAGCCAGTTACATCTAGGCAGCTGGGGATTGGAATCCGCAGTGCAGAGTGCCAAAGCTTTCTGGGCACCCCTGCTGCGAATTGCAGTCCGTAGCCACCCCAGAAAATGGCGCTTTCATAGAAGCGCCATCTTCTGGCACTGTATCCAACTCTTCCAGCTGCCCTGATGCCGGTTGGCTCGCTGGGTAATGATGGGGTTAGGGATAGCTGTATAGTATCAGCTGGCCCTAAGCCCGAAATTCATGGTGTCACGCCAATATTAGACATGGCCACCATGAATTTCTAGTACAGATAAAAAAAAAAAAAAAAAAAAAAAAAAAAAAACAGACAGAAAAATACTTTTATTGAAATAAAGAACCCCCCTCCGCAGTAATCCTGGGTCAAGGGTCCCGCTGTCCAATCCGGATCCAATATCATCTGATCGGTTTGCTGGAAGGCATACCGATTAGATTATGTGTCAGGTTCAAGGATGTGAATCACATCACACAGCAGCTGATTGTATAAAAGCCGTTTATACAATCAGCTGATGCATCGGTGCAAAAAAAACCCCAAAATAAACATGGCTGTGCCAATTCCCGTCCGATCGCTGCAGAAGCTGCCGGTAATCAGTGAAGCAGTCTCCTGACAGCATCACATGATAGTTTAAGCCGGCCAGGCAGTAAAAAGCTGGCGTCACCGTGAGACTTACGATCAGCTGATGAGTCAGGTGCCACATCAGGTGATCAGCGCCAGGTCCTGCAGCTATGAAAGTCTGCACACAGCCGGAGCAGGAGCGGCGGTACCGGGAAGAGGAGCTGGGAGCGGACATGGCACGGGGAGTCTGCAGACAGGTGAGTATGACTTTTTTTTTCTACTGTTCACTTTTGATTTCGCAGCTGCTTCCATCTCCTGCCCGGACATGGCGCAGGACGGCAGGTGGAAGCAGCGGTGGCGGTACCGGGAGGATTCATGCTTCTGTTTTTACTGACAGAAGGAATCCTCTTCCTGTACATGTCACTTTACTACCCACCCCTTGCGTTTATAGCTGCGTTTTTAGTCATAGAAATGCAGCTATATGCGTTTTTCATTGCGCTGTTTAACATCTCATTGAACTCAATGGGTGAAAAACGCAGTGAAAAACGCAGAAATAATTGACATGCTGCATTTTTGTGGTCAGCACAAAAACGCAGCTACAAAAAAACGCTGTGTGCGGACAGCACTTATGAAAACCCATAGACATTGCTGGGGAAGCAATGTCACTGCGTTTTCAGCACAAAAACGCGGTAAAAAACGGCGCTAAAAACGCAGCAAAAACGCCTAGTGCGCACAAGGCCTTAAAGCTAATCCAGAGAATGCCAAGACTGTGCAAAGCATTAATCAAAGCAAAAGGTGGCTACTTTGAATAACCTAGAATATAAGACATATTTTCAGTTGTTTCACACTTTTTTTTTAGGTATTTTATTCCACATGTGTTAATTCATAGTTTTGATGCCTTCAATGTGAATCTACAATTTTCAGAGTCATGAAAATAAAAACTCCATTAATGAGAAATGGTGTCCAAACTTTTGGTCTGTACTGATAAAATATATATAATATCTATATCTATTTTTTTTTCAACTACAAAGTTGTTGCTTCCATGCCAATTCTTTTTATTTTCACAAGGGTAAAGGTTGAAATTCAGGTTTGGTCGGACTTTAGATAAAATTCAGTTCAGGAAAGGCGACTTGACCTTAAGGGTAAGTTCACACAGTGTATTTTTCGTGGCGTTTTTCGGGTGCGTTTTTTGCTCAGAAGACAGCATGAATTTGCTTCCCCAGCAAAGTCTATGAGTTTTCATTTTTGTTGTCTGCACACAGCGTTTTTTTTAGCTGCGTTTTTGTGGGCACCACAAAAACGCAGCACGTCAAATATTTTTGCGTTTTTCACTGTGTTTTCCACCCATTGAGTTCAATTAGATGTTCAAAAACGCAATGAAAACCGTAAATTGCAAATATAGCTGCGTTTCTATGACTAAAAACGCAGCTATAAAACGCAAGGGGTGGGTAGTAAAGTGACATGTACAGGAAGAGGATTCCTTCTGTCAGTAAACACAGAAGCGTGAATCCTCCCGGTACCGCCACGGCTGCTTCCATTTCCCGCCCGGTGCCATGTCTGCTCCCATGCAGGAGGTGGAAGCGGCTGCTAAATCAAAAGTGACAAGTAGAAACATTTCATACTCACCTGTCTGCAGACTTCCAGTGCCATGTCCGCTCCCAGCTCTTCTTCCATGTGCTGTCACCCCAGCTCCGGCTGTGTGCCGGCTCCCAGGCACGTACGATAGCTGCAGGACCTGGCGGTGATCACCTGATGTAGTCACCTGACGCATCAGCTGATCGTAAGTCTCGCGGTGACGCCGGATCTTACCACCCGGCTGGCTATCAGGTGATGCTGTCAGCAGACTTCATCACTGATTACCGGCAGCTCCTGCAGCGGTCGGACGGGACTCAGGACGGATGTGTGTAGTTTTTTTTTTTTTGCACTGATGTATCAGCCTAGACTGTACAGCGAGCGAGCGCCGAGTGACTGATTCCACGGCGCTTACAGTCAGTTAATGACAGCTGCAGACAGGCCGGGGTGATGTCCGGAGTTCAGGTGAGAGCACCGCAGATCACCCCGGCCTGTCTGCAGCTGTCATGAACTGAACTGCAAGTGCCGGGGAATCAGTCACTCGGCGCTCGCTGTAAAGTCCAGGCTGCACGCCGGAGCTCAGGTGAGAACTCCGGAGTGCAGTGCAGGTACCTGAATCCAGGCCTGGCATTTCTGGAGATTCCTCCGGTAGCCAGTCCGACGCTGCACAGACGTGTGTAGTTTTGTTTTTTTTTGCACTGATGCATCAGCTGATTGTATAAAAGCCGTTTATACAATCAGCTGCTGTGTGATTCAGGCCTTGAACCTGACATCATCTGATCGCTTTGCCTTCCAGCAAACCGATCAGATGATATTGGATCCGGATTGGACGGCGCGGGACCCTTGACCCAGGATTACTGCGGAGGGGGGTTCTTTATTTCAATAAAGATGGAGTCACTAATTGTGTTGTGTTTTATTTCTAATAAAAATATTTTTCGAGTGTTTTTTTTTTATCTTTACTAGAAATTCATGGTGGCCATGTCTAATATTGGCGTGACACCATGAATTTTGGGCTTAGGGCCAGTTGATAATACACAGCTAGCCCTAACCCCATTATTACCCAGCGAGCCACCCAGCCTCAGGGCAGCTGAGTTGGATACAACGCCAGAAAATGGCGCTTCTATGAAAGCGCCATTTTCTGGGGTAGCTGCGGACTGCAATTCGCAGCGGGGGTGCCCAGAAAGCTTGGGCACCCTGCATTGAGGATTCCAATCCCCAGCTGCCTAGTTGTACCTGGCTGGACTCAAAAATTGGGCGAAGCCTGTGTCATTTTTTTTTTTAATTATTTCTTGAAATTCATGAAATTAAAAAAAAAAAAAAGGGCTTACCTATATTTTTGGTTCCCAGCCGGGTACAAATAGGCAGCTGGGGATTGGGGGCATCCCGTACCTGCCTGCTGTACCCGCCTAGCATACAAAAATATGGCGAATCCCACGTCATTTTTTTTGGAGGGGGGCAAAGAAATCCTGCATACAGTCCTGGAAGGAGGATGCTGAGCCTTGTAGTTCGGCAGCTGCTGTCTGCTCTCCTGCATAAACTATTGGATGGAGGATGCTGAGCTTTGTAGTTCTGCAGCTGCTGTCTGCTCTCCTGCATCCACTAGTGGATGGCATATGTTGAGCCTTGTAGGTCTCCCTCCAGCATACAGTCCTGGATGGAGCATGCTGAGCCTTGTAGTTCTGCAGCTGTCTGCTCTCCTGCATACACTAGTGGAGAATGAAGAACACATTGAAGAAGGAAATGACATCAGACCTTTTTTCTTTTTTTTCAACAATCTTTAATGGCAATGTTCACGGATAAAAACGCATAAAACCGCAGTGAGCAAAAACAGCAAAACGCGGTAAAAACGCATGCGTTTTTGCCGCTTTTTTTGCGGCTTGTGCGTTTTTGTGCATTTTTTTGCGGCAAAAAATGCACAAAAACGCAGCGTCAAAAAACGCAGTGTGTGAACTTCGCCTAATTGGGCAGTTTGGCTCTCTGCCCACATAGTACCAGCCATAAACAGCCATAAACAAAACACTTCTGGGGAAGGGTGGGTTTTTTTTCCTTACCTTTTTTGTTGTACACACTACAGTTGATAACGTTGTTTATAACCCCAGTGCGAGCTATTTAAACACTGGAAGCGGCTGGAACCGAGCTAAGCAATGAGCATACCCCAGCACACCAATGTTCGATTGAATAGTTAGCATAAGTAAACCACCCAAACTCAAACACTGTTTTTATAAAGTCTGTGTTCTGTACGAACACTCAACCTTACTGTTCGGTCTGCTCCTCTCTAATCATCACCATTATCCACAAGGCGACATCCACATTATCAACATTTGGATTAAATGCTACATCAGATCTGGGAGGGTTGTCAGGGTTTACTGAGAAACCAACCGTCCCAGATCGGTTCCCAATAAAACATTTATGAGGACATTCTCTGACATCCGCACCTCTCAATCCCCTCACAGCACCCAAGTCTAAAACAAAAAAAAATATTCCATTGGCAAACTCAATCCTGTTGACAGGGTCTTCCCAGGAATAAGGTTTTCATGGGACATTTGAGGACAGTTGAGGATTTGTTTGGCTCCAGTGTCCTTGAGCCCCACAGTTATGGTGTTGCTCAAGGTAACTGGTTGCAAACTGTCTCCCAAATACCTCTTAAAACAAAAAAAAACTGCTGCATTTAGGCTCTTTGATGTGGGGTTCCTGCCTCTGGGCAGATGGTGCTGATGTGTCCAGTCTGGTTGCAGGTAAAGAACCTGCGGGAGTCAGATGCAGGTCAGAGCATGGGAGATTGTGAAAGACTCCCTGAGGATTGACTGGCAGTGGCTGTTCGCTTACTCCCTTTTCAGCTGGTGATGGCAGACTTCTGCACCTCAGGTGTACAGTTGGCAACAGCGATCTGTGTTGCCATAGCTGCCACTTTTGGCTCCTGGTCCATCATGAACTGTCGCACTTCCACAGGAAAAGATGCAGAAATTGGTCCTTCACCATCAGGTCCCTCTGATATATGGTGTTAGTGGACCCACACCACCACAGGCCGGTCTGATCCTTGAGGGGTGTAACTAAGACTAGTTTGTCTCCACTACAGCTTACAATGGTGAGAATAGGCTGGCTGCAGGTAGTCAACAGGTACCACTCCAGGGCAGTCCATGGGTCTGCGGCAGCTCACTAACGGGTCAAGACAGATGTATGAAGTACAGGCGGAGAAGAGCAAAAGCAGCCATTGAGCAGTCCAATGTCAGGGCAGGAAGCACAGATTCAAGGAACAGCGAAGGGGTCAGAAGTGGCGAAATCAGACTGGACAGGTAAAAAAGCCAGGTTAATACCAGGAGAATCAGAGCAGAACACAGCCAGAGCATAAAACAAAGTCAGACTAACTGACGTGGAATCTGGGAATATTAGATCCACGAGACACTAGAGCATTTGGCAGTTCCCTTGGAAACTCACTGACAAGGAATAAATTGGCCAAACACAGAAACAGCGGGAGAAAATGAGGACATTAGACTTGGGGACCAGGGGTTGAATCTGTCAGTGGGGTTCATGGCCCGATAATACGGCTGGTGGATGTGGATCCAGTAGGCCACGGGCCGGCCTTACCCTGGAGAGGTGTAACGAAGCAACTACCAGGTCTTCAATAGGGCCTGTGATGGTGACAATAGGCTGGGCTGCAGGTAGTCAACAGGTACCACTCCAGGGCTATCCCCAATCAGAATGGATGGGTAAAGAACCGGAGAATCAGAGCAGAACACAACTAGACAAATGCCATAAAGTCACTAAACCTATAATCAGGCAAGGTGCGGAGGGAGGAGCTGTCTATTAAGCCAACTACTAGCAAGGGATAGACCAGAGCAGCAACACTCACAGGAGGCAGGTGATTACACTCATGGAGAGTCTGACCACGCCTTATTACAGTCTAGCCAGATGGAGACTCTCCAGCAACAGGAGGTTGTAGCAGTATTGCACGTGCTGCCAGTAGCAGCTCATGGGGCGAAAAAACAGCGTAACATCTTCCAATTCCTCAAAAGTTAGCAATCGATTGTCTCAGGACTAAATGCTCGAAGTTGGTTCTAAGCCCGTCCGTCCACTTCACCGTAGCGGTCGTAAGGTCCGGAAACATTTGTAGTACACCTCTGGAGTTAGCTGATATCTCCTTATCAGAACTGGTTTGATTGCTTCATAGTCTCCATCTTGGTCTCGAGAGAGAGAACGGCGAACACTTCCAGAAGTTTCCCTTGTAGCCATGCGGTTAAGTATCCAGCACACTACACTGGTACTGTCTGCAGGTCTTCTCAAATCCCCTCAGAAATTTGACCAAGTCTCTGTCCAAGGTGTTGGTATTATTGGACTCACTGCTCAGGGTGGTAGATTGCAACATCTTGAGTGGGCCAACTGCAGCACTACAACCTGCTTGGCTTGTTCTTGGGTCTGATGTCTCGTAGCCTTTTACTCTGCTTGTCTTTCAGCCTGACGCTCGGAAGCAGCTCGCTGGGACGGTCGCTTTGTTCGCTCATGGTATTGCACAATGAGCTTTAGTCGTCGCTCACAATTGTCTACGCAAAATTGCAGAGTGCCATCTGAACTTGAGGCTCCATGCTACCTTGGTTGCTGATGTGCTTGCATCCATAGGTATCGCCCTTTCCACCCCTGATGGGCTCAGGTGACTCACTTGCTTCACTTCTCATTTGAACAACTAGGTAATCATTTGCTGCACATTTCTGTATATGACGTCAATCTGTTTCGTTATACATATGGCAGCGAGAACCTTCTTAGTCTGCGGTTTGTACCAGGCCTACTTAGCTGCAGTCATGATTGCCAAACAAAACTCTGGGTCAGGAAAACAAGAGAAGGGGAGGGGTGTAACTGCTACATGAATAGTAATTTCCCAGGTACAATTAAACACAGACTTAAAACTCTACACAGAATCTTTGCAGGGGCCGTGCAAGTTTTTAGTGACATGAATGGTTGCTTAATCCAGATCACTAATGTTCTATAATCCCACCACTTGCCGTGAATATGCCACCATGGAACAGACAGAATGCAGATATATCCCACCACTGCCTCCAATTTGCCAGGAACAGCACATCATTACATACACATACAGTACAGACCAAAAGTTAGGACACACCTTCTCCTTCAATGAGTTTTCTTTATTTTCATGACTCTGAAAATTGTAGATTCACATTGAAGGCATCAAAACTATGAATTAACACGTGTGGAATGAAATACTTAACAAAAAAGTGTGAAACAACTGAAAATATGTCTTATATTCTAGGTTCTTCAAAGTAGTCACCTTTTGCTTTCATTACTACTTTGCACACTCTTGGCATTCTCTTGATGAGCTTCAAGAGGTAGTCACCGGAAATGGTTCTCACTTCACAGGTGTGCCCTATCAGGTTTAATACGTGGGATTTATTGCCTTATAAATGGGGTTGGGACCATCAGTTGTGTTGTGCATTAGTCTGGTGGATACACAGCTGATAGTCCTACTGAATAGACTGTTAGAATTTGTATTATGGCAAGAAAAAAGCAGCTAAGAAAAACGAGTGGCCATCATTACACTTTAAGAAATTAAGGTCAGTCTGAAAAATTGGGAAAACTTTGAAAGGGTCCCCAAGTGCAGTGGCAAAACCCATCAAATGCTACAAAGAAACTGGCTCACATGAGGACCGCCACAGGAAAGGAATACCAAGAATCACTCTGCTGCGGAGGACACGTTTAGCAGAGTCACCAGCCTCAGAAATTGCAGGTTAACAACAGCTCAGATTAGAGACCAGGTCA
The DNA here is from genome assembly GCF_048569485.1 of Anomaloglossus baeobatrachus. Classification (NCBI taxonomy): domain Eukaryota; kingdom Metazoa; phylum Chordata; class Amphibia; order Anura; family Aromobatidae; genus Anomaloglossus; species Anomaloglossus baeobatrachus. Next base: position 429,492,026 of record NC_134353.1, read on the forward strand.
ATGCCTCACAGAGTTCTAGCAGCAGACACATCTCTAGAACAACTGTTAAGAGGAGACTTTGAGCAGCAGGTCTTCATGGTAAAATAGCTGCTAGGAAACCACTGCTAAGGACAGGCAACAAGCAGAAGAGACTTGTTTGGGCTAAAGAACACAAGGAATGGACATTAGATCAGTGGAAATCTGTGCTTTGGTCTGATGAGTCCAAATTTGAGATCTTTGGATCCAGCCGTGTCTTTGTGAGATTCAGAAAAGGTGAACGGATGGACTGTACATGCCTGGTTCCTACCGTGAAGCATGGAGGAGGGGTGTGATGGTGTGGGATTGCTTTGCTGGTGACACTGTTGGGGATTTATTCAAAATTGAAGGCATACTGAACCAGCATGGCTACCACAGCATCTTGCAGCGGCATGCTATTCCATCCAGTTTGCATTTAGTTGGACCATCATTTATTTTTCAACACGACAATGTCCCCAAACACACCTTCATGCTGTGTAAGGGCTATTTGACTAAGAAGGAGAGTGATGGGGGGCTACGCCAGATGACCTGGCCTCAACAGTCACCAGACCTGAACCCAATCGAGATGGTTTGAGGTGAGCTGGACTGGAGAGTGAAGGCAAAAGGGCCAACAAGTGCTAAGCATCTCTAGGAACTCCTTCAAGACTGTTGCAAGACCCTTTCCGGTGACTACCTCATGAAGCTCATCAAGAGAATGATTGCTGCTTTGCACACTTTTGGCAAAGTAAAAAGGTGGCTACTTTGAAGAACCTAGAATATAAAGACATATCAGTTGTTTCACACTTTTTTGTTAAGGATTTTATTCCACACGTGTTAATTCATAGTTTTGATGCCTTCAATGTGAATCTACAATATTCAGAGTTATGAAAATAAAGAAAACTCTTTGAATGAGAAGGCGTGTCCAAACGTTTAGTCTGTACTGTGTGTATATATATATATATATATATATATATATATATATATATATATATATATATATATATATATATATATATATATATATATATATATATTACACACACACACGTAACAGAGCAGCAGCATGAAGTGGTCTGCAGAAGTGATGTCAGTGAATTGGCTACGTGTGTATGTTTTGGGAGATGAGAGCAGCAGCACGCACCCTGGTGGTCGGTGCAGTGACATTAGTGAACTTCGCCAGCCCCCGCACGGTTGTACTTGGTCCATCAGCTCCCCCACCACCGGCTGCACAGGTGTCCTGCTCAGACATCTCTGCCTGCCTCTTTAGACACTTCAGCGCTATACCCGATGCAGAAGCCAAACTCCTGCATCCCTGGCCCAAACAGCCCGTACCCTGCCCCACAGCATGCCGGTCAGCAAACTCCACACAGGCGCAGCCATCTTAAGATCACGTGATTTCCGCACACTGCTGACCTCCCTCACCATGACGCATGTGGTGTGGGAGGGCAGTTTTGCCTTTCCCCTCCATTAGAATGACGCTATTTTGGGCGGGTCGAGGTAATGGGCAGATGGTGTGCAGCACTATGTTGATGTGAAACATTGTGCTGCACAGCCTCGGCTTCAGTCAGAAGGAAGCGTTCAGCGTTATATAGTGATATATACACACACACACACACACACACGCTACTAATAAGGACGGGACATTTGGCTTTCGGGTGAAATTTCAGGATGATCCTAAAATGCACTCTAACCTTTTCAGGTTAACTTAATGTGATCTTGTCAACTTTTGAATGCACATGTCCAGCTGCTGAATGCTTCAGTACTTTCTCCACAACTTGCTATTCTCTAACAAGGAGCTTAATGACAAAATTCACAACGGGTGTTTGATCCATGAATCGCCCAATAAATTTCGGGGTTGAATTACAATTGGTATCTATCCAGTCCTCCTCATCACATTGTTCATATTTTAACATCATGAGACCAAGATGAGATCTAACAATTGATCAACTGTACCTTTGTTGAGGAGAGCCATAAGATGAAATACTTAACCTCTTGACAAGGCATTGTGGGAAATATGTCGATTTGCCTTACAAAATTCAGGTTTCAGATCATATACATGACACAGATATAAAAGGTGGCTGTCATTGCCTGTTTCTCCACACCTTGCCTGGAATGCAAGGAATGTCCAGGTGTAAGAAGATACCATATAAGAGAAGACCAACCCAAAGATCAGAAGACATCACAGACCAAACCAACAGCATGGATCCACTAAATGACGTCCCTCCCATTATTATGGTTTCATCCACTGGAGTCAGACCCGCCCATCAACAGCAACACGGATCTCCTCATTGGCTAGCTCATGGACTGTCCCACTAAATGGGCATATCTGAACTTGTGTACGCCCCTAGCCTATATCAAGAGGACGCATGCTCTTCTCTGTCTGTTTGGTGCCATTTTCTACTGTGACCCAGAAAAGACTTCATATCCGACTGTGTCTGGTGTGAATTCTTTTATGCATGCACTTGGCCCATATCAATTCGGCCAGGCAGTAGGCAACTAGTGATCTCTGGTTAAGAGTTCACCTTAACATTATTGGTGCCCAACGTGGGGCCAATAGACGGAGACACCTGAAATCCTGATGAACCGGCAACTGGAATGGCATGACGTGCTGGACACCCCAGGAAACTGATCACTTCCTAGCGAGAATACGGTAAGTCTGCTGATTTTTCATAATCTGTAGTCTTCCCGTGGTCTCGGTGGGGTGTGTGGCACTGATTGCCTGACTGTGTCCGGTTTGTTGGGGTATCTGTTGACGGGCAGACGGGTCTCACGGCTATTGGCCATATTAATCTCGGAAGAACCGTCACATATTCAGTTGCCTGCTGTCTGTTGTGTGTATTTGTGAAGAGGGGAAATTAAGCATGTGGGTTTGTGAGTTCTGTTAGTTGTTGCCTGTGATATGGTTTGTGGTTCTAGTGGAGACTTAAGTAGTTAATACAGTTTGGTACAAGACCTAGAGATATAGCGCAGGTTTTAATTGGTCAGGTTAGGCAGGTGTTTTTCACGGGCTCTCAAATTTGTTGATATGGTAAAGGATTTTGTCTATGGTATAGTATACGGTTGTCGCCTGTGGTACAGTTTATGGCTCTGTAAGGAAATACGTGGGACTGCTGGTACGTGGTAATCTTGGGGCCTAGCGCAGTTTAGCGTGGAATGGCTGGTACGGATACCATTGGGGCATAGCGTTTAAGTTGCGCATTGTGGCTGGTACGTGGTAGTCTTGGGGCCTAACGCTGGACGTGAAATGGCTGGTACGGATACCATTGGGGCTTAGCGCAAGCTTGGGTGATATAATTGGTATGAGGTGTCTTGGGGTCTAGAAAAAGCGCTGAACGTGAATCGGCTGGTACGGGCAACCTTGTAGCCAGGGGTGACACCATTGGTGTCTTTATGAATTACGGACCATGTAGAAACTGGGGCAGGGACACCGTGACGAGGCGCCTGCTGCAGACTTAACAAAAACTTTACTTAGTGTTCAAGTTGTGTGTCAGTTGTGAGTCATCTACTCCTGTGTTTGTTTGTTGGTTTTGTTGACATTGTTTATCTTGAGAGAAAGATGGAGAAATTGATGAAGTTGTGTGTAGTTGTGCCGGAAAGATCCGGATGAGTGGACTGTGTTGAGATGTGGGGACTCTAGGCTGCAATCCTGTGATAAACCATATGCTAGTCATGGAGGCAGACATTTTAGGTAAGATTTTAAAATGGTGGACGAAGCACATGGCTACAGCATGATTGAGACAAAGAAAACAAAGTGAGTCAGGGGTTGTGTGAAGAAGACCATGTGCTCTGTAAATGTTTGAGCAATGGATTGGATGGAGTACTATATACTTAGACCGAAAAATAAGTGTTTTTATCTATAATTAGACTTAGATCTAGGACATATGTGTGTGTATAAATATATATATGTATAAGTACAGACTATAGAAAATGGGGAGACAGAGTTTGAGCAGATGGGGAGACAGAGTTTGAGCAGATGTGAGGTCAGTTTTCCCTTTTCTCTGCCACATGTTCCTACAGATTTTAAAATGGTGGATGAAGCACATGGCTGAATGGAGTAGTACATACTTAGACAGAAAAATCAGTATTTTTAACTGTAGTTGGACCAGGACTGTGGATATGTAAATCTGTGTGTATATGTATAGAGTATGGAATATAGGCAGGAAGGATAATTGGTTAAACTTGTAAGTTTAGCAGAAGTAAAATCAGTTTGTCCCTTCCCCCTCTCATGTGGTTCAACCGCCCTTACACAAAGAAGCCATGTGCTATTCTGGCAGTGGCCATTTTGTTAGTAAATCTGTATGGAGCCCTTCAGTGGAGCTGACAAAACTGCAGCCACTGAATAACATGAAGTGTTAGTAAATATTTATAGCACTAAAAGATGGAATATTGTATGATTGGGCAGTTGTGGAAGACACTTAATATAGATCCAGTGTGCAGGTTGGATTGAGTCAGGACAGTCACAAGGAGCAATATCTTATTAATTAATATGCAATAAAAGAATAAGAGAAAAACCTTAAAATAAACGTACCTTTGCGGCAGATGTCATGATAAATAATACATATTCCAATTACGAATGTGGCAAATAATCCTGAGAGTTGAATGTTTTAAAAAAATAAATAGATAAATATATCCATGGGATATCCATGTCTTGCAGAAAGGAAAATAAATAAATAATAAGAAGAAAATCCAACAATCCTTCGTGTCCAGGGAAAATGAACAGTGTGCTTTTGGCTTTTGGGGGAAGTAGCAACTTTTAGAAAAAAAAAAAACCTGTAGGGCAGGCTTTTCATCTCACCTTCGATCTATTGTGAGAGCAGCCCAAGAGAAAAAAAAAAAAAAAAAAAAAGGGGGGGGCTTCCTGCATTTAATTCATTGCAAATTATATTGGAAAAAGGTCATTGACAATAGTTTTATTTTACTAATTTTATCCCAAAGAAATAAAAGTTAACTGTGGACATGTTTAGATTCATTGATCGCTTTTCAAGCATAGAAGTCTGTTAGATAATTTTTCTATGGCAAATCAACATTTTGTTTTCCCACATGGCCAGTTTATTTGTTCTAGATTCTTTTATCCCTTCAAGTTATAGGACAGTGTCACAGAGATGCTGATAATGTCCTCAATGTTTCAAAAATGAACGCCCACACGTCCAATATCCAGAGGTTGTGCTACGTTATTATTATAGTAGTTAATAATAATCATAATCATTTATTAATAATTACAATAATTTGTTTTAAGGAATGTGGATTATTTATGGAATTCAGTGTTTTATATTTAATGTATTGAATAATCTGCTTTCTTTTTATAGAAAGAATGATTGCAATGCAGATTTCTGTGGTCCAAGCAAAGGTTATAAAAGCCATTGAAAGGGTTTTCCATTATTACGTTACAGATAAAAACAATATTTCTGGTGTTCCCAATTAGGTACAATCTACACAATGTGACTTTTATGCCTAAATGTAGAGCTCCGGGGCCACACACTTTTTGAATCTAATTATGTTTTGGATAATAGATTCAAAAAGGGGGGGAAAGATGATGTGGAAAGTCACACATTATTTAAGGTTTTAATTTGTTCATCGATTGAGTTTTTCTATTAAGTTGTCTTTATATTTTTTATCTGTAAGGAGGATACAGCAGACAGACATATATCTCATGATTGCTCTGATGTAACAAGAATTGTGAGGTTTTGAACATGTCTGAGATTATTACATTACTAATGCAGATTTTGAGTTTTTCCGTAGATGGATCCAGATACCAAGATGCTGGTTGATTCTGCACTGGATATGCTGAGGTTACGCAACATGAGGTATTAAAAATCAAACCACTCCTCTCTCATAGGAATAGGAGAACGAGATGAAGATTTGCGATCACTGTGGTTTGTAGAGCGGAAAGGGGTAAGATAGTCAAAATGTGGAGATAGGCAGCAGCCGGAGGAGATGCTCACACAGGTGCACAACAAAGAAGCAGTGAATGGGCCTAGAGTTGAGAGTCCTTATACAAAGCAGACCAGTACCTCGGTGGCTCCTGTCACGTCGTCCGTGACATTGGTCACTCCTTGTGTTCTTAAATCCTTACAGGAACAAGCGATTCAGCAAGGAACGGCGTGTGAGACGCAGGGAGCCAGTGACTGAGGAAGGTCTGTGGATAAAGGGCGGTAAGCTTTCTCTGCCGTGAGCGTTCTACTCAATAATGGCCCAGGTAACCCATGTGACAAAGGATCACAAGGATGGACAAGATATGGGCGGCACCACTGCTCAGTACCCAGGTGGCCAGACACCTCCAGTCTTGTAAGACGTGTGCCTATTAAGGTAGAAAAACTGTAAAGACCTCGTAGCAACACCCCCCCTCATCCGCTCTACTGCTCCGGTGATTGCAGATTAGTCATATACATCTACCATGAGTAGGTTTATATGAGTTTTGTGCGTGTTGTGTGAGTTTCTTTTCAGGCCTGCTCTGAAACATATCCAGTGTGGAAAGCGTTACTGCTGAAAAACTCATGGTGCTGGTGGTATGTAAAGATGGAGTTCCTAAAAAGCCACATGCTAAGAGTCTGATAAATATGCGTTTATTTTATTAGCCTGAGTGTGAATTGGACAGTGGAGGGTCTGTGATTGGACGAGATCTCATGACTTTACCTGGCCTTATTATTGTATTTATACAGTGGGTACATGTTATACATGTGAGATATTTAATTTTAGGGTTTGGTCCTTCAATTTTGCTGTATCGTATTGATTTAAGCTACCAAACAGCTATGTAAATACAGTGTGTGAATATTTAATCTTTTGGAAGGAATTGGATATATATAATTGCATATTGATGCCTTTTTATCCCCGGTATCTCACGGTTTCTATATTTCCTCACTGACATTAGCAGCACGTATTAGCTTAGCAGTGTAGGGATATGGAGGGCGAGCCGTCTGTGAGCGGGGGCGCCAATTCGCCTTATAGGGTGCCGACCTCCGCTGCGAGGTAGGGAGAGTTTAGGGCTATTGCCCCAATCCCTGCCCCCGCTTGTATTGGAATATCTAATTGTGTCTATAGTCACATGGGTGTATGTTGTGTGGAATTTTAATGATTATGACAAACATGTAACGATCCACAAGATAATGGTGAACGCTGCAAATCATGTAACAAATGTTCGTTTTCCTTAATAATTAGATCTTTACATAAGGTATTTTTGGTTTAGTACCTAGAACGTGATTATATTTCTCACAGATACTGCAGATACAGTGTGATATCCTGACCAGTGATGTATGAGCCGTATACAACTGCCTATATAGTGTGTTAAACATGTGTATCCTCCAATTCCAGATCCTAAATCAGTGTCAGGAGCACGTGGTCTCCAGCCAGGAGACTGGGTGATCCTAAAAAGACAAATCAGAATGATCCCTGAGTCAGAATCAGATGGACCGATCCAGCTTATCCCAACCACAGCAACTTCCATGAAGCTTGAGGGAAAACCCATCTGGAGACAGCAGCCACTGTAAAGAGTCCATCGTACCGGCAGAATGAGGGTCACAACACACATAGTGCTGGATTATCTCACATAGAACCTTATGGAGAATTTCTAGATTGGGGATGATACATGGGAAATAACCATAAGGGAACAATGGGTACAGGAACATTATACAAATAAGGGCTCATGGTGGGAAAAATATCTGATCTGAACCAATCAATTATTTTAAGGGTTTAAGTGACTTAAGGATAACATACACTTATTGGTAACTGGTATTGTTTTATTTGTTGGTATTTGAAGCCTTAAAAGTGCAACTCTGTGTTACTGAAGGTAATCGGATCCATGTGTAAGGGAAATCTTGTTAAAGGCCTCCTGGTGGTAGATTATAGACCCGAGACAAGAAGAGATCCATTAGAGTTGTGATACAATCAGGTGCATTCGGGTAGAAAAGTCTCGAAAACGCGGACAGCACTCGGATATTGACTGAGAATCAGCCTTTCAGAAACAGTAATGCTAAAAGCTGCAGCATAACAGTAAGAAGCTTATTCTTACAATTGCCTTACTCTTTCTAATCGATTAATCTCGAAATCTGAGTGAGCTCGTCAGCATTAAATAGTCTGTTCTAGTTACCTATACCTCTGTAAACTGTGTGAGCGGGATGTGATCAACTCTCTGATCAGCAGTCTGTACCAGCGGGGGCAAAAGCTTAGTATTGCTTGTATAGTGGATAGCAAAACGAAAAAAGGTTGCAGTTAAAGCATTAGAGCTGATGTGTTAGAGGACCACGGTAGGGTCAGAAGGTTAATAAAGTATTTAGGGGGGACTGTTGAGGAGAGCCATAAGATGAAATACTTAATTAACCTCTTGACAAGGCATTGTGGGAAATATGTCGATTTGCCTTACATAATTCAGGTTTCAGATCATATACATGACACAGATATAAAGGTGGCTGTCATTGCCTGTTCCTCCACACCTTGCCTGGAATGCAAGGAATGTCCAGGTGTAAGAAGATACCATATAAGAGAAGACCAACCCAAAGATCAGAAGACATCACAGACCAAACCATCAGCATGGATCCACTAAATGACGTCCCTCCCATTATTATGGTTTCATCCACTGGAGTCAGACCCGCCCATCAACAGCAACACGGATCTCCCCATTGGCTAGCTCATGGACTGTCCCACTAAATGGGCATATCTGAACTTGTGTACGCCCCTAGCCTATATCAAGAGGACGCATGCTCTTCTCTGTCTGTTTGGTGCCATTTTCTACTGTGACCCAGAAGAGACTTCATATCCGACTGTGTCTGGTGTGAATTCTTTTATGCATGCACTTGGCCCATATCAATTCGGCTAGGCAGTAGGCAACTAGTGATCTCTGGTTAAGAGTTCACCTTAACACCTTGTCAATCGAGGCTTCAAGCAGGGTGTTATCAGACAGAAGTGGCTACTGAGCTGAGTGTTAAGAGTGTCATCAGAAGATTGCAACAGAGACACAAAGAGACTGGAAGAGTCACAAAGTCAGAAGTGGACGTTCTTTGGCCACATCCTACACTGATGACGCATTCAATGTGAACAATGCCCGTTGGAACTAGATGCTAAATCCCACACAGCTACAAGCACATTTAAGGGAGGTGAGGCACCCAAGTGACATGTCAGACCATTCGAAACGGTTTACATCAGTCTGTTTGCTAGATGACCTGCAAGGGAGCTGAGCACACCACCAGGCACAGGCGTCATTATGCTGGACGAGGGACCAGTGGGCCTCCGTACTGTTCATTGATGAAAGTTGATTCACGCCGAGAAGAAAGGATAGCTGCAAACTATGTTGGAAATGTCAAGGAAAGCGCTATGCATCAGCTACAGTTGTCAAACGAGAATTTGGTGGTGGTGTTAGTGTGTTCAGATGTGTCTACTCAATACAGACTTTGTGAATAATACCATGACAAGCCCCTACTACTTGAATAACCTCACTAATCCATCCATTGTGCCTTTGCATTAACAACACAGGCCTAATTTATCTCCATGGATGACAATGCTCCAGTTCATCGAGGTCATATCATTAGGGAATGGCTGCTAAAGACTGGGGTACCTCAATTGCACTTTCTCCACACCTGATTACCATACAAACCCTAGGGTGCCAGCTGAGTCGCCGTATAAAGGCCCGTAATTCTGTACCCCAGAAACTCAATGACCTGAGGGCAAAACGTCTTGAAGAGTGGGATGCCATGCACCAGCAAACTCTACTTGTTAGCAGCAGGAGATTGTCAAGATGTAATTTATGCTCAAGGCCCCATGACCAGTTAAGGAGACTGACATTTTATGGGGGTATACCCACCACTATTTTTGTTTCAATAAATAGTTTAAGAGGAGGAAATCACTATCGCATGCTTCTGCATTACTGTAGTGTGAACTGTATGTTTCCCATATATTTTACCAGGAAGCCAAATATTCCTAATTTTTTGTAAGTGGTGTATATATACACACACACACACACGAAAATGAATTATTACTCCCAGAAAATTATTCCAATTACAAGTTTTGTTATAAATAATTCCTTTGGTTTGTATTTAAAGTACACAAAAAACAAAACAAAAAAAACAAAAAAACACCAAATTGGTTATTTCACGGAAAATTAGAAAAATGGGCAGGACAAAGCTCCTGGAACCTTTCCAAACTTGTGGGTAAACTGTGCTTCAAGCATGTGATGCTCGTTCAAACTCCCTGTGGCAAATAAGTGTGAGCAATGTGAAATCACACCTGAAGAGATAATAGGAGAACTTGACTCAATCTTTGCCTTCTGTTTCTGTGTGTGCCACACTAAGGATGAAGAACAGAGAGGAGAAGAGAACTGTCTAAGGACAAGAACCAAAATTGTTGAAAAATATCAACAATCTCAAATCCATCTTCAGAGATTTTGATCTGTCTTAGGCTGGGGTCACACTAAGCGATAGCGACAACGACGTCGCTGTTACGTCACTATTTTCTGTGACGTAACAGCGACCTTGTAAGTCGCTGTTATGATCGCTGCTTAGCTGTCAAACACAGCAGCCGAAGCAGCGATCATTACCACGCGCGTCGCTGTGCTGCAACATGTGCAGAGAGCAGGGAGCCGCACACACTGCTTAGCACTGGTTCCCTGCTCTCCTAGCTACAGTACACATCGGGTTAATTACCCGATGTGTACTGCAGCTACAAGTGCAGGGAGCCGCGCACACTGCTTAGCGCTGGCTCCCTGCTCTCCTAGCTGCAGTACACATCGGGTTAATTACCCGATGTGTACTGCAGCCACATGTGCAGAGAGCAGGAGCCGGCGATAGCAGCGTGAGAGCGGCGGAGGCTGGTAACGAAGGTAAATATCGGGTAACCACCTTGATTACCCGATGTTTACCTTGGTTACAGCTTACCGCAGCTGCCAGATGCCGGCTCCTGCTCCCTGCACATTCAGGATTGTTGCTCTCTCGCTGTCACACACAGCGATGTGTGCTTATCAGCGGGAGAGCAACAATAAAAAAACGAACCAGGGCTGTGTGTAACGAGCAGCGATCTCACAGCAGGGGCCAGATCGCTGCTCAGTGTCACACACAGCGAGATCGCTAATGGAGGTCACTGCTGCGTCACAAAAACCGTGACTCAGCAGCGATCTCAGCAGCGATCTCGCTGTGTGTGAAGCACCCCTTAGTCCATGAAGCGCAACAGAGTCAAGAAGTTTACAACCCATAGCATTGTAGCCAATATTCCTGAATGTGGACAGCAAAGAAAAATTGATGAAACATTGCAACGCAGGATAGCATGAATGGTGGATTAGCAGTCCCCAGACAAGTTTCAAAGAAATTCAAGCTGTCTTACAGGCTCAAGGTGCATCAGTGTCAGTGTGAATATACATATGTTTGTCTTTATGTGGGTTTTTTTAATTTGCTTTACTAATAAAATTTGGGTATTTTTTTTATTACTGCCTGGAGCGAGTGCTATTCTTATATGCCAAGTGCTGTTTTACGTTCTGAATTCTTTACTTAGCATTTCAGTACCACCTGATAATTATATTTTTAGGAGCTGCGCGTTCTTTCCTGTTTTGTGACAAAATTCCAGTTGAGACATGCAAGAAACTTGTAGATGGTTACAGGTAGTACTTAATTGCAGTTATTTATTCCACCAAGTGTGCAACCAAATATTAAGCTGATGTTGCCAACAATTTTGTCCTGTCCTTTTTGGGGTTTTGTTTGCAATTATGTCCAATTTGCCTTTTTTTTTCCTCGGTTTTTACAATACACACAAAGGAAATAAACAGATGTATAACAAAACATATGCAATTGCAATAATTTTCTTGTACAAATACTTCACTTTCTGGAACAACTTCAAATGGTGCATAAACATTCAGCCATAACTATTAGGCCGGGGCCACACGGGGCACTACTGCGATGCTCGCATGAGACTCGGCTCGCGCTGGCAGCACAGCAGGAGCCGAGTGTCATACGAGTGTGCCTCATCTGAGGTCCGATCATGTAAGCAGACCTCAGCTGCGGGGGGCGGGCTGGCACTGAGGAGGGGAGGGAGGGATTTCTCTCCCTCTCTCCTCCGTAGTCGGCTATTGCCATTCTCGCACTGCACTGGCAGTACACCGGTGTACTGCAAGTGCAGTGCGATTTTTCGCTCGCCCCATTCACTTCAATAGGTGTGAGAGAAAGTCTCGCATTACAGTTGCAGCATGCTGCGATTGTTTTCTCGGTCCTATTAGGGCTGAGAAAATAATCACTCATGTGTGCTGACACACAGGCTAGAATTGGTCCGAGGGGAATGCGATGTTTTATCGCACTCCACTCGCATCGATTTTCTCGCCATGTGGCTTAGGCCTTACATAAGGTTAATATAATATAAGATAACATAAAATGCAGTTTATAAATGAAGGTCTTTATTATTAAGGGTAAAAGAAATCCAGACCTATAGGGCCCTGGGTCAAAAAGCAATTGCCCTGCACCCTCCTTTAAAACAAAATTAAAATTAACTGTGGTTTATAACATCTTTGGGAAGAAGAGCTACATTTCCCTAGCCACACCCAGACTTTGTTACTGCCACACCTGAAATAACCTGAAATAACTTAAATATGACCTGCCTGACAAACTGAAGTAGCATAAAATAATCTTTAAAAGCTAGACATCATGCCGCGATCCTAAGAAATTCAGGAACAAATGAGAATGTAATTGAGATCTATTAGTCTTGAAAAGGTTATAAAGCAATGTGTAAAGCTTTGGGACTCTAGCGAACCACAGTGAAATTAATTATCCACAAATGCTGAAAACATGGAACAGTGGTGAACTGTCCCAGGAGTGGTAGGCCAATCAAAATTACCTCAGGAGCACAGCGACAACTCATAAAAAGTTGCAAAAAAAATCACACAACGACATCCAAATAAGTGCAGGCCTCAATTGTTTCAGTTAAGGTCTGTTTTCATAACTTCACCATAAGAAAGACTGGGCAAAAATGGTCTGCATGACAGAGTCAAAAAACAAAAGGCCAGTCTCAGTTTTGACAGAAAATATCTTGATGATCATCAAGACTTTTGGGAGAATACTCTGTGAACTGATGGGATATTTGGAAAAAGTGAATTTCCCAATACACCTAGCATAGAAATAAAAGCATTTCAGAAAAGGAACATCACACCAAAAGTAAAATATGGTGGTGGTAGTATGATTGTCTGGGGCTGTTTTGCTGCTGCAGGACCTGGAAGATTGGTTTGGTTAATGGAACCATTTATTCTGCAGTCTACCAAAAATCCTCTTAAGGAGAATGTCCGGCCATCTATTCGTGACCTCAAGCTGAAGTGCACTTGGTTTATGCAGAAAAACAATGATTCAAAACATACTAGCAAGTCCAAAAACGAAATTAAGACTTTGGAGTGGCCTAGTCAAATTCCTGACCTTAATCTGATTGAGATGCTGTGGCATGATCTTAAAAAGGCAGTTCATGCTCTGAAACCCCTCAATTTGCCTGAATTAGAACAAATCTGCAAATATGAGAGCCAAATTCCTCATAACCGTTGTAAAAGACTCATTGCCACTTAGTGTTGAGCGAGCAGTTAACTATTCGTACTTGTAATGCTGTTAGCGAGTACTGTCTGCTACTCGCATATTTGTTACGATTAGCAAGCGCAATGTAAGTCAATGGGAAATACTCGCCAAGTAACCCGAAGGCCATACTTTTTCTGCGAATAGCGAATAGTACGGCTTTCGGGTTATTCGCTACTTAGTGAGTATTTCCAATTGACTTACACTGCGCCAGCTACTCATAACGAATATGTGAGTAGCGGACAGTACTCACTAACAGCATAGCAAGTATGAATAGTTAACTACTCACTCAACACTACCAGTTACCACTGCTAAGGGTGGTCCAACCAGTTATTCGGTTTAGGGGCAATCCTTTTTTCACAGGGCCCTGCAGGTTAGAATTTCTTTTTCCGTTAATACAAACCTACATTTATAAACTGCATTTTGTATTTACTTGCGTAATTTTTATCTCATACTAATTATATATATATATATATATATATATATATATATATATATATATGTATGTATATGTATGAGACAAAAATTACACAAGTAAATACAAAATACAGTTTATAAATTAAGGTTTGTATTAACGGAAAAAGAAATTCTACACACACACACATATATACATATACATATACATACATACACTGAAAAAAGTATTGAACACCACCATTTTCAAAGAAACAATTTCTAAAGGTGTTATTGACATTAAATTCTCACCTGCTGTCGGTGACAACCCATCCAATTCACAAAGGCAAAAGAAATCAAACCATAAAAGTCTATAAATTAAGTTGTGTGTGTTATAATGAGAGATGAGACAGGGAAAAAGTATTGAACACATTGGGAGAGAGGTGCAAAAAGCCATGGAAAATTTATGACAACAGCAGAAATCTATCAGCAATTAGTAAGCAATGTTGCAACTTTGTAAAAAATAATATCAGCTGGTTCAACTGATGGCCAGAAAAAGGAGTCTAGTCACCAAGGTGCCATACATTAAATATCTCATGATAGGTCACTGGTTTTACACATCTCAAGACCTTTGCAACCTTATTGTTGCAAAATAAACTGATGGCATTGGTTACTGAAGAATTTAATGTCCCCATGAGCACTGCTGGGGTCATAATCCGGAACTGGAAACATAATTTCACCATAAAACGGTCTACAAAAAGCGCTCTCTGCAAGATTTCACACAGAAGTGTAAAGAATCAGAAGAGTTGTGAAAGAGCCAGGTATCACCTGTTGAGAGCTACAGAAAAACCTGGAATCAGCAGGTACAATTGTTTCAAACAATAAGTAATGCCCTCTACCTCAATGGCCAGTATGCACGTTCACCATCAAGACAACAATGCTGCTGAAAAAGAATGTTCAAGTGCTTTAAAGTTTTTTCAACAACATATAGACAAGCCTGTGAAAAACTGGGAGAATAGTCTGATCAGATGAGACCAAAAATGAATTGTTTGAATCCCACAATACACACTGTATTTGGAGGCCAAAAGACACTGCATCTCATCCCAAAAACAACAGACCAACAGTGAAGTTTGGAGGTGGGAATATCATGGTGTGGGGCTGTTTATCACCATACAACACTTACAAACTTCTATCATTGAAAAAAGGTGGAATGGATAAATATAGTTTCTTCATAGAAGAGGGCATCTTGAAGCGCTTATTACCAACAAAGACTTTTGTACAAAGAATTCAATAAATGTCAGTAAGCATGTTCGATACTTATTCCCGATGCCATATCGCATTCTGCATCACTACAGTTATGGAGAGCTATGGTTTCATTTCTTTGCCGGTGTGGATTGGATTGGCTGTTACCAACAGGTGGTGAGAAATTAATGTCGATAGCTCCTTTAGAAACACACAATAGCTGAGTTACAGCAACAAATCGGTCCTACAGTATATCACAAAAGTGAGTACACCCCTCACATTATTGTAAATACTTTATTAAATCTTTTCATGGTATAACACTGAAGATATGATACAACGTAAAGTAGTTAGTGTACAGCTTACATAATTGTAAATGTGGTGTGCCCTCTAAATAACATAGCCATTAATGTCAAAACCGCAGGGAACATAAGTGCGTACAACCCTAAGTGAAAAAGGCCAAAATTTGCTCAATTAGCATTTTCCCTCCCCGGTGTCATGTGACTCAGTGTTACAAGGTCTCAGGTGTGAATGGGAAGTAGGTGTGTTAAATTTGTCACACACTCTCATACTGGTCACTGGAAGTTCAACATAGCACCTCATGGCAAAGAATTCTCTGAGGATCTGAAAAAAAGAAAAAGAATTGTTACTCTACATAAAGATGGCCTAGGCGCTAAGAAGATTGCCACCACCCTGAAACAGAGAAGCAGCATGGTGGCCAAGACCATACAGTGGTTTAACAAGACAGGTTCCACTTAGAACAGGCCTCGTCATGGTCGACCAAGGAAGTTGAGTTCACATCCTCAGCGTCATATAGTCAGATGTTGTCTTTTCAAAATAGATGTACGAGTGATGCCAGCATTGCTGCAGAGGTTAAAGGGGTGGGTAGTCAACCTGTCAGTGCTCAGACCATAGGCCGCACAAGGCATCAAATTGGTTTCCAGGGCTGTCATCCCAAAAGGAAACTCTTCTAAAGATGATGTACAACAAAGCCCAGAAAAAGTTTGCTGAAGACAAGCAAACTAAGGACATCGATTACTGGATCCATGGTTCTGTGGTCTGATGAAACCTAGAAAAACGTATATTTGGTTTACATGGTGCCAAGTAAATGCGTGGCGGCAACTAGGTGAGAAATGTGTCTTGGCTACAGTCAAGCATGGTGGTGAGAGTGTCATGAATTGGGGCTGCATAAGAGCTGCCGGCTGTGGGGAAATGCAGTTCATTGAGGGAACCATGAATGCCAGCATCTTATGTGACATGCTGAAGCAAAGCATGATGCCCTCCCCCTTTGGAAATTGGGCTGCAAGGCAGTATTGTAATATGATAACGACCCCAAGCACACCTCCAAGACGACCACTGACTTGATAAAGAAACTGCTGGACTGGCCAAGCAAGTCGATTAAGTGCTTGAAAATAATGGTGGCCACACAAAATATTGACACTTTGGGCACAATAGGACCACTTTCACTAAGGAGTGTACTCAGTTTTGTTGCCAGTGGCTTTGACATTAATGGCGGTGTGTTGCATTAAAGGGCACACCAAATTTACAGTTATGCAAGCTGTACACTGGCTAGATTACATCATATCAAAGTGTTATATTTTCAGTGTTGCTCAATAAAAAGATATAAAATTTATAAAAAAAATTTGAGGGGTGTACTCACTTTTGTGATACACTATCTCTGAGCACTGATATATTTAGACATTTAAGTGCCTATGTCCTGAACTTCAAACCGTAAATTGCAGATGGGCTAGCATGCTGAAGGCCCTCCTGGTTGCCACTTTAGAACTTTATCCTGTGCTGCAATCATACATCTGTGTGTCACAAACTTAACCTAAGGCAAAAATTAGGCTGTCAAGGTCCGGTCAGGAGACCCATGAAAAATCTATGGATTGCGGATTGTGCTCGGACCATAACACAGATGTGTGAAACCAGCCTTAGTTCTTTTTTTTTTTTTTTTTTTTAATTACTCCATAGGAGACCTTCAACTTTATTTCAGTATATAAAAGTGACCAATCACAGGTTCAAGGGTCATAGAAAAAAATGATTATATTATTTAATTGTATATTAGTTTGTCCCACGTTGAAACATTTAAAGCATATGTTAAACACCAAAAATAAATTTAAATATAAATGACTTTTGGTTGCTGCACTAGTAATTACACAGGTCTGCATAGGTAAAATTGTTTGACAAGAGGTGATCTGACTAAAAATATTGATAAAACTTCATCACGTACAATTTATTCAAAAATACTGACTCCATAGACTTTTTCTTGAACCATGCTTTGCTATGCGGTGCAAAGGCAGATTTTTTTTTTTCTTTTCTCTTTAAGACTAGACTAGAGTACATAAAGAGTGTGGTGGTGCGCTTACCACGATTCTTTTCAGTGTTTGTGAAGGATTAAGCTTCTGTTTCTAATAATATGATCGAAATGGCAACAAGGGGGTGTCGTAAGTCAGCATACCACATTTGCTACATTTACGGTTGTTTTTTAGTGAAGAAACCACGAAGTACGTCGTGGGCTCCACTTGTAGGGTGTTCTGTTCGTGTAGAAGAACTACATCAGTGGTCTACAGGGAAGAAGGGAAGAAAGACAGCTTTTGATTTGGCGTGCTAGGATCAGGACAGAACAGCAAAATCATACTGATGACCACTACACTTTTGTACATGCAACAAGGAGGCATTCAACCTTCAAATTAAGACAGAAATAATATACCCAGACCTCCTATCAGTGATTCGCCCTGTGCCTCAAGGTCTAAGAATACCTGTCCCTTCACAACCCAGCATTGAACGTACAGTCTCGTTCACTGCAAAGCGCCGCAAGCAGGAGCCATGCTGGGTTGTGACGCTGGGCTATGATGAGCGGTGAAACGTCGCCTATAGCCCAGTCACTCAGGAAGAATGTGGCTAGCCGCAGTGATGTCACGTCAACTGGAAGTTGACGTGACATCAACAAATCCTTGGGGGGTGGTCATACGATGGGGATGAAAGGACCGAAATAGCGCCGCTCAGAGGCTTAATTGGCAAAACAAGTATATTGAAAAAAAACCTCCCCTATCAGTTTTACAGAGATGTGGTCACTACTGCAGAGTGAACCACCTCTTTAAGTACCTGCTAGTTCTTGATACCTATTTTTCATGAGATAGAAGCAGAGAAAATGAATAACTTTCATACTTTTCTCGAGACGATGCCCTAGTGTATTACAGTAATGTTCCTGGGCTGATGGAAAAATTTAACCTGGAGTGCAAT
This sequence comes from Anomaloglossus baeobatrachus, assembly GCF_048569485.1. Taxonomy (NCBI): domain Eukaryota; kingdom Metazoa; phylum Chordata; class Amphibia; order Anura; family Aromobatidae; genus Anomaloglossus; species Anomaloglossus baeobatrachus. Next base: position 429,510,412 of record NC_134353.1, read on the forward strand.
GTGAGCTTTTGGAGACTCCATTCATTCATCCAAAAGTCTGAAAGCTGTGCTTCTGCACAATGGCAGCAAGTATGCTTCAGTGCCATTAGGGCGTCCTGTGCACTTGAAAACTATGAAGTTTAGACTTTATTCTCAAGAAACATAACTACAAGGATCGTGTCAACGTGGTGATCAGAAAGTTTAATCTTTCCTACTTAAAAAGCAAGGAGGATATAAGTACAATAGCAGATAGCTGGATCATATACAGAGCATCATAGATTAAAGAAACCTAAAACATAACTTTTAATTGAGAGAATGGTAAAAAGTGAAAACAGTGTTCACTGTAATAAAAACGTGAGAATAAAAACGTGGGAGCTTGGTCAACAAGTTTAATGATGCCAATGCTGGAATAGGGTACATAAACAGACCAAATCAAAATCACCAACATAAGTCGAGCTGGGGTGAATGCCAGAGTCCCCTATAGTACACATACATAGGCCCCCTAGGCAACCTGGGGGGGAGGTACAGGGATACCTGGAGTAGAGAATTAAGAGCGCCACCTGGAACTGGGCACCACATATATTAAATCCCCAAACAAAAGGGAACGGTCTTACCAGATCCAAAAGCGGTCATATAGGGCAAGATAGAGAGGTTCAGGCTCTATAGGAGGCTGTCAACCAGCTTGTTAGATCCCAGTATTAGCCAGAAGAGAACCTCATACAAGGCGAATGAAACACAAACTCCCGAAGCATTTCATGATATACAATCTTCAGGGGAGTCCAAAGTTGTTCAGAGAAAGCTGCCAGTTCACTTATGGCAGTAAGATATAAGTACCCATGCTTTTTGTGTGAATGGAACAGCTAGGATACTGCACCCAAAAACGTTGGCCAATGAGAACACATTTGCAACTTGGACTCAAGAACATAGTTATGGAAACTTTAGATGATCCCACTAAAGTTTTGCCACCACTCCACATTAAGCTTGGACTGATGAAGCAGTTTGTGAAAGCTCTACTGAAAGAGACTTATTTACCTAAGTACTACCTTAAGTAAAGCGTTTCAGGACGGTCCTTAGCGAAAAACATTTTTGTGGGTCCAGATATTTGGAAACTCATGAAGGACTGTGTTCAAAACAAACTTAAAAAGCTGTAGATAAAAGGGCTCAGGGTCCTTTCCAATTTTGTTCTCCTCCCTTTCTTCCAAGAGCCATAACCTTTTTAATTATTCCGTCCATATTACCATATAATAGCTTGTTTTTGACGGACGACTTGTACTTTTGAATAACACCATTAAATTTTACCATATAATGTACTGGAAAACGGGGAAAAAATTCCAAAATAAAAAGTGCAATTCCACATTTATGGGTTGTTTTTTTTTTTTACCATACTCGCTGTATTGTAAAACTGACCTGGCAGTAAGATTCCACAGGTCACTTAAAGTTCATAGATACCGAACATGTATTAAATTTTCTTTTATTTAACTGGTAAGAACAAAAAAAAAAAAAAAGAATTGTGCTTTAGTTGCCATTTTCAGAGACCTTTATCGTTCTCATTTTTTGCTATCTGGGGCTCAGTGATAGCTTATTTTTTGTGTCTTGAGCTGGCAATTTTATTTAGATCATTTTTGGGAACATGTGATATACTGATTGCCTGTTATTATATTTTAATGCAATGTTGCAGCAATTAAACAACTAATTCTGGCGTTTTATTTTTTTGTCACCCTTTACAGATTAGATTACTGGATTTTACAATTTTGACAGAATGCGGCAATGCCAAATAAGTGATTTTTTAGTTTTCAACGGGGCAAAAGGAGGGTGATTTGAACTTTTAGGTTGTTTTTTTTTGCTTCGTATTTTTAAAAACTTATTTTTACCTTGTATATTGATTTTATTAGTCCCTTTAGGGAACTTGAAGCTTGCACTATCCAATCGCTTCTCCACTAGAGAGCGGTGCTTCAACTGACCCCCATGACAATCCACCAGCACTCCATGATCGCATCACAGGGCCGCAAAATGCATGAACAAAGAACAAGAAATGGGCTGTACAAGGAATAGCCAAAAATCTAAGTACAAATAGTTTATTGAAAAAAAACAGCTGTTTTTTTTCTAAAAACTATTTGTATTTATATTTTTGGTGATCTCTTGTCCAGCCCATTTCTTTTTCTTTGTTCAAATTTGGTGGGCTTATGGTGATCTCATAATATAGTGGTGCCCTGAATCTTCTCTTTGTTATTCAAAGAGAGCCACAGATGGCAGCAGGTAATGGCCGGATCCCGGCCAGCATGTGTTAGATCACGCTGTTATTTGACAGGGCGATCTAACTAGTTAACAGAGGTGGGTGGAGCTGTTAGCTCCCCATGTTTGCTAATCGGATCAGCAGACATGTACTTGAAATATTAAAGGGTCATACACAACCAAAGAAGCATAAGTACTTCCTTGGTCGTGAATGGGGTACAGAAGTCTTGAAGAAATTTCTAGGTGACAACAAAGATCCAAAATGTAAGTTCATTGTGGAGAACATGCTGAAACGTTTAGAGTTTTGTTGTCTGATGAATTTGAAGTCCCATTTTTTACACTGCCATTTAGACTACTTTCCTGAAAATCTTGGTGCTAATCAGGAGGAGCAAGGAGAAAGATCTCATCAGGATATCAAAGAGGTGGAACGACGATACCAAGGTAGATTAAACGTAAACATGATGGGGGACTATCGCTTTATTCACAGAGCAGATCACCAGGCCCTCTATAAGAGAAAAGGTATCAAGAGAAGCTTTGAGAAGAAAAGGAAAAGGGGCAAAAATGAATTTCCAATAAAGTTGCAGACGGAATGTTAAATACATTTGTACAATACTATGTGCGTTTCTGGCTACAATAAAGATTAAGTTTTGTGCAAAATCCATACGTGATGGATAAAATAGAAGTGTTCAAGTTTTTTTTATTTGTTTTTTTTTAGAAATCAGGGCATAATGAGAATGAGTCATTGGATTTGAAACAATTTTCTTAAACCCAAATTTTGCATACCTGTGTAATTAACTTTTACCAATTAACAAAATACAAATTTTGCATACCTGTGTTATTAACCATGCTTATTGCAAGTAAAAGTGATGCTAAATCTGTCTAAAATAGAACGATTTACCGCAGAAAAAAGTCGCTAATACACTACCTGAATCTTTGAGCCTGGTGGTGAACAGGACCTCCAAACCTCCGTGCAGGAGAATGACAAAGCTGAGAAAGAAGTGCCATATTTTTATTCTGGTTTGGATTAGCAGCAAACTTTACTGTGATCGGTTCAGATGAGCCTGGAGGTTTATGACCATTAAAGCTTGCAATAGCCTCTTCTGCTTCTGATCGTTTGTCAAACCGTATAAAAGCAACTCCACGGGATAAACCTTAAAAAATAAATAATCATGTAAAAAAGAAAAATCTCATTTGCATTACATAATTATATTTACCCCTTTGAGCAAAAGGACAAATATACATGAATAATGGGGCCTCAAGGTTAAGCATTTGATCCCACTCCACAAGTGGTACGTCAGCTGTTATATAGCCGGCACTTATCTTTAACAGTTGAGGCTAGAGCGAAGTTCTGATTAATGCTATTAACAAATCTAAAAGCTACTGTTAATTTCCCACAATGAAATTTATGTTTATAATAACTTTCTATTGGAGTTAAAAGTTTTACAATATTGTTTATGTAAACAATGAATATCAGAAACCTGTTTATTGTGTGAAAACCCCCCAAAGAGAATAAGTATCTTATGAAGCCATACAAGCAAACAAAATGGTAGTAAAACACTATAAAAGGTATGCATAATAAAACATACAAGTCAGTATATAAATCCAATAAGTAAAAACAGTGAAACAATCTTGGGCTTAGAAAAAGGTCACAGTTATATCAGTATTGTATTCTTGGAGTGTTGAAGCCAAAGCTTCCAAATCAAACATAAAAGTCTACATTTAGTTATTTGTATAAGCATTCCATCCTTTCAAATGAACATGTTTTCTTGACATTTTCTAATCATCTAGACTTTGAGAGTTAGGTTTTATCCACAAACTGGTAATATCCATTTTTGCAGCTAGTAATTTAAGAGCAGTAAACAACTCTCCTCCCTCCCTCCCTTCTGCATGCACAGAGTAAGGCTATGTCCACACGTCTGCGTTCTGCCTTGACAACTAAACTGCAGCGTTTTGGAAACTGTAAACAATGCGGTTGACAAAAAAAAATGCATCCAAAACGCATGCACTTTGAATGCGTTTTGAATGCATTTTGGATGCATTTTTGACAGTGCGGTCCCACTCGGCTCTGCTACATCCCTGTTCCAGCACAGCAACACCATAGAGCAGGGCTGGCTGTTGACAGCAAACAGAGCCCCCTGATGAGAATAAACTTGGGTGAACCTCTAACTTAAGTGCCGGGACACAGGGAGTAGTGCGGGGCCCACTGCTGTCAGAGGTGGTGCAGAGTTCATTCTCATCGTGTGGCTCTGCTTGTGTTGCGTCCTGATTTGCAGTCACCGGTGGAAAACTCCAGCTGTAATTGGAAATCTCCTGAGTGACATCTCGCTGATCGCGCGGGTCCTTCAGTCACTCAGGTGATTTGCGGTCAGAGGGAGAGGACTCCAGGTGTGACCGCAAATCACCAGAGTGATGTCCAGCTGATAGCGCGTGACTCAATTCACTTGCTGCCTGGAGCTCACAGTAAGCAGTCGTGTTCAACGGTGCTCCCTGTAAGTGTCAGATGCCGCAGTGCTGGAAGCGTCGTGTGACCTCGTGTGGATTAAGTCGGACCTGGAGGGTTTTTTGAGGGGTTAATAAAGTTGTGAGAGAGGGTGTTTTTTTTTGTCTTTTATTGCAAAAAAACAGAAAATACCGAAAAATCGTTTATTTACATTCACTACAGTTTAGTGATGGTGGGTGTCTCAGACGTCTGCCATCACTAAGCTAGGACTTAGTGGCAGCTATGGGCTGCCATTAACTCCTTATTACCCCGATTGCCACCGCACCAGGGCAATCGCAATGAGCCGGGTAGAGTTAGGACAGTCGCATCTAATGAATGTGGCATTTCCGGGCTCCTGCTGGCTGATATTTTTAGGCTGAGGGGCTCCCAATAACATGGGGCTCCCCATCCTGAAAATACCAGCCCTCAGCCGTGTGTCTTTACCTTGGCTGGAATAAGGGTAAGTTCACAAAGTGCGTTTTTCGCGGTGTATTTGTGCGTTTTTCGGGTGCGTTTTTGCTTAGAAAACTGCATGACTTCGCTTCACCAGCAAAGTCTATGAGTTTTCATTTTTGCTGTCTGCAAACAGCATTTTTTTAGCTGCGTTTTTGTGGTGCCCACAAAAACGCAGCATGTCAATTATTTTTGCCTTTTTCACTGCGTTTTCCACCCACTGAGTTCAATGAGATGTTCAAAAGCGCAATGAAAACGCAAATTGCAAATAAAACTGCATTTCTATGACTAAAAACGCAGCTATAGACGCAAGGGGTGGGTAGTAAAGAGACATGTACAGGAAGAGGATTCCTTCTGTTGGTAAACACAGAAGCGTAAATCCTCCCAGTACCGCCACTGCTGCCTCCACCTTTCGTCCGGTGCCATGTCTGCTCCCGTGCGGCTCCATCTCTGGACGGGAGGTGGAAGCAGCTGCGAAATCAAAAGTGAACAGTAGGAAAAAAAAATTTCATACTCACCTGTCTGCAGACTCCCGGGATACGTCCGCTCCCAGCTCTCCTCGTCCCGGTACCGCCACTCGGGCTGTGTGCAGACTTCTGATAGCTGAAGGACCTGGCAGTGATCACCTGATGCGGTCACCTGATGCGGCACCTGACGCATCAGCTGATCTTAAGTCTTGCGGTGACGCCGGCTTTCTACCGCCCGGCCAGTTTAAACTATCAGCTGATACCGTCAGGAGACCACTTCACTGATTACCGGCAGCTCCTGCAGCGATCGAACGGGAGTCAGCACAGACGTGTGTAGTGTTTTTTTTTTTTTTTGCACTGATGCATCAGCTGATTGTATAAACGAACTTTATACAAGCAGCTGATGTGTGATGTGATTCACATCCTTGAACTTGACATCATCTGATCGGTATGACTTCCAGCAAACCCATCAGATGATATTGGATCTGGATTGGACGGCGCGGGATCCTTGACCCAGGATTACTGCGGGGGGGTGGGAGTGTTTATTTTAAATAAAGATGGAGTCACTAATTGTGTTGTGTTTTATTTCTAATATTTTTTTGTGTTGTGTTTTTTTTTATATCTTTATTAGAAATTCATGGTGGCCATGTCTAATATTGGCATGACACCATGAATTTCGGGCTTAGGACCAGCTGATAATATACAGCCAGCCCTAACCCCATCATTACCCAGCAAGCCACCTGGCATCAGGGCAGCTGGAAGAGTTGGATACAGCGCCAGAAGATGGCGTTTCTATGAAATCACGATTTTCTGGGGTGGCTGCGGACTGCAATTCGCAACGGGGGTGCCAAGAAAGCTTGGGCACTCTGCACTGCAGATTCCAATCCCCAGCTGCCTAGTTGTACCTGGCTGGACTCAAAAATTGGGCGAAGTCCACGTCATTTTTTTAAAATTATAATTAAAAAAAGATAAAAAAAAAAGGGGCTTCCCTATATTTTTGGTTCCCAGCCGGGTACAAATAGGCAGCTGGGGGCAGCCAGTTACCTGACTGCTGTACCTGGCTAGCAAAAAACTATTGCATACAGTCCTGAGAATGCTGAGCCTTTTAGTTCTGCAGCTGTCTGCTTTCCTACATACACTAGTGGAGAATGAAGAACATATTGAAGAAGGAAATGACATCAGACCTTCTTTCTTTTTTTTTTTTCAACAATCTTTAATGACATTGTTCACTGAAAAAAAAAAAAAAATGCATAAAAACACTGAGCAAAAACGCAGCAAAATGCACCAAAACGCACGTTTTTTGCCGCGGGTGCATTTGTGCCCCCCCAAAAAAACACAAAAACGCAGCGTAAAAAAAACACAGTGTGTGACCTTACCCTAAAAATTGGGGGGGGGGGGGGGGGGGCTGCACTTTTTTTTATTCACATTTATTTTACTGCACAATATAGACCCACCCACCGGCGGCTGTGATTAGTATAAGTGGGACAGCTGTCACTCAGCATGGGAGCACGTCTGACTGCAACCAATCAGGCACCGGTGGGCGAGGAAGCAGTGAGTATGAGATAAAACGACCGGCATTTTCAGAAGCAGGACAAGCCGCCGGAGCAGTGTGACAGCGGCGTGGCGATCGGTATGCGACTGTGTGAGAGACAGAGCGATCGGCGAAACAGAGCGAGCGATCGGCGAAACAGAGCGAGCGATCGGCGAAACAGAGCGAGCGATCGGCGAAACAGAGCGAGCGATCGGCGAAACAGAGCGAGCGATCGGCGAAACAGAGCGAGCGATCGGCGAAACAGAGCGAGCGATCGGCGAAACAGAGCGAGCGATCGGCGAAACAGAGCGAGCGATCGGCGAAACAGAGCGAGCGATCGGCGAAACAGAGCGAGCGATCGGCGAAACAGAGCGAGCGATCGGCGAAACAGAGCGAGCGATCGGCGAAACAGAGCGAGCGAACGGCGAAACAGAGCGAGCGATCGGCGAAACAGAGCGAGCGAACGGCGAAACAGAGCGAGCGATCGGCGAAACAGAGCGAGCGATCGGCGAAACAGAGCGAGCGATCGGCGAAACAGAGCGATCGGTCAAAGAGAGCGATCGGTCAAAGAGAGCGATCGGTCAAAGAGAGCGATCGGTCAAAGAGAGCGATCGGTCAAAGAGAGCGATCGGTCAAAGAGAGCGATCGGTCAAAGAGAGCGATCGGTCAAAGAGAGCGATCGGTCAAAGAGAGCGATCGGTCAAAGAGAGCGATCGGTCAAAGAGAGCGATCGGTCAAAGAGAGCGATCGGTCAAAGAGAGCGATCGGTCAAAGAGAGAGATCGGTCAAAGAGAGAGATCGGTCAAAGAGAGAGATCGGTCAAAGAGAGAGATCGGTCAAAGAGAGAGATCGGTCAAAGAGAGAGATCGGTCAATGAGAGAGATCGGTCAATGAGAGAGATCGGTCAATGAGAGAGATCGGTCAAAGAGAGAGATCGGTCAAAGAGAGAGATCGGTCAAAGAGAGAGATCGGTGAAAGAGAGAGATCGGTGAAAGAGAGAGATCGGTGAAAGAGAGAGATCGGTGAAAGAGAGAGATCGGTCAAAGAGAGATCGGTGAAAGAGAGAGAGATCGGTGAAAGAGAGAGAGATCGGTGAAAGAGAGAGAGATCGGTGAAAGAGAGAGAGATCGGTGAAAGAGAGAGAGATCGGTGAAAGAGAGAGAGATCGGTGAAAGAGAGAGAGATCGGTGAAAGAGAGAGAGATCGGTGAAAGAGAGAGAGATCGGTGAAAGAGAGAGAGATCGGTGAAAGAGAGAGAGATCGGTGAAAGAGAGAGAGATCGGTGAAAGAGAGAGAGATCGGTGAAAGAGAGAGAGATCGGTGAAAGAGAGAGAGATCGGTGAAAGAGAGAGAGAGATCAGTGAAAGAGAGAGAGAGATCGGTGAAAGAGAGAGAGAGATCGGTGAAAGAGAGAGAGAGATCGGTGAAAGAGAGAGAGAGATCGGTGAAAGAGAGAGAGATCGGTGAAAGAGAGATCGGTGAAAGAGAGAGATCGGTGAAAGAGAGAGATCGGTGAAAGAGAGAGAGAGATCGGTGAGAGAGAGAGAGATCGGTGAAAGAGAGAGAGATCGGTGAAAGAGAGAGAGAGATCGGTGAAAGAGAAAGAGAGATCGGTGAAAGAGAGAGAGAGATCGGTGAAAGAGAGAGAGAGATCGGTGAAAGAGAGAGAGAGATCGGTGAAAGAGAGAGAGAGATCGGTGAAAGAGAGAGAGAGATCGGTGAAAGAGAGAGAGAGATCGGTGAAAGAGAGATCGGTGAAAGAGAGAGATCGGTGAAAGAGAGAGAGAGATCGGTGAAAGAGAGAGAGAGAGATCGGTGAAAGAGAGAGAGAGATCGGTGAAAGAGAGAGAGAGATCGGTGAAAGAGAGAGAGAGATCGGTGAAAGAGAGAGAGAGATCGGTGAAAGAGAGAGAGAGATCGGTGAAAGAGAGATCGGTGAAAGAGAGAGATCGGTGAAAGAGAGAGAGAGATCGGTGAAAGAGAGAGAGAGAGATCGGTGAAAGAGAGAGAGAGATCGGTGAAAGAGAAAGAGAGATCGGTGAAAGAGAGAGAGAGATCGGTGAAAGAGAGAGATCGGTGAAAGAGAGAGAGAGATCGGTGAAAGAGAGAGAGAGATCGGTGAAAGAGAGAGAGAGATCGGTGAAAGAGAGAGAGATCGGTGAAAGAGAGAGAGATCGGTGAAAGAGAGAGAGAGATCGGTGAAAGAGAGAGAGATCGGTGAAAGAGAGAGAGATCGGTGAAAGAGAGAGAGAGATCGGTGAAAGAGAGAGAGAGATCGGTGAAAGAGAGAGAGAGATCGGTGAAAGAGAGAGATCGGTGAAAGAGAGAGAGATCGGTGAAAGAGAGAGAGATCGGTGAAAGAGAGAGATCGGTGAAAGAGAGAGAGATCGGTGAAAGAGAGAGAGATCGGTGAAAGAGAGAGAGATCGGTGAAAGAGAGAGAGATCGGTGAAAGAGAGAGAGATCGGTGAAAGAGAGAGAGATCGGTGAAAGAGAGAGATCGGTGAAAGAGAGAGATCGGTGAAAGAGAGAGAGATCGGTGAAAGAGAGAGAGAGATCGGTGAAAGAGAGAGAGAGATCGGTGAAAGAGAGAGAGAGATCGGTGAAAGAGAGAGAGAGATCGGTGAAAGAGAGAGAGAGATCGGTGAAAGAGATTGGATTGGAAGAGTGAATTAGAGAACTCCCAGAAACTCACCATCTACCAGTCACTGCGGAGGGACTACACTGTCCCCATATCTGGAAAGGCTACGCTACTCCAAAGACAGGCAGACCCGGAGTCTATATAGACTGAGTGCCCAAAGCCTAGAGGTGGAAACAGGGCAGCACCAACAGACATACAAGAACAGACTGTGCCAGCACTGCCAACAGGGGATTCTGGAGGACGAGGCGCATCTCCTGCTGCACTGTAACAAATACTCAGTAGTGAGGGCCTCCCACTTCCAGAAACTTATCATTCATACCCCGGACTTTCCATCCACGGACGAGGAGAGGAAACTGCATGCTAATGGGAGAAGAAGAATCTATGGTGGAGATCGTCGCCCAATATGTCACCACATGTCATAAGCTGAGGAACTAAACACCTCTAAATGGACCATCATTCCCCAAATTGTGCCCCCGACACCCCATCCCCACAACCTTAACCCACTCCCTTGTCACACTTCTTTTTCTTGCTTTGGCAACACTAATTGTTTTTTGGTCCTGCCAATAATGCCTATTTGATTTGAGAGATTGGTGAGCGAGACAGACATCGGGGTGAGAGCGCGCGGTCGGGGTGAGAGCGCGCGGTCGGGGTGAGAGCGCGCGGTCGGGGTGAGAGCGCGCGGTCGGGGTGAGAGCGCGCGGTCGGGGTGAGAGCGCGCGGTCGGGGTGAGAGCGCGCGGTCGGGGTGAGAGCGCGCGGTCGGGGTGAGAGCGCGCGGTCGGGGTGAGAGCGCGCGGTCGGGGTGAGAGCGCGCGGTCGGGGTGAGAGCGCGCGGTCGGGGTGAGAGCGCGCGGTCGGGGTGAGAGCGCGCGGTCGGGGTGATCGGAGAGAGAGATCAGAGAGAGATCAGAGAGAGAGAGAGAGATCAGAGCGAGACAAATACTCAGCAGTGAGGGCCGCCCACTTCCAGAAATTTACCACTCATACCCCGGACTTTCCATCCATGGACGAGGACATGAAACTCCGCTTCCTACTGGGGGAAGAAGAATCAATGGTGGAGATTGCCGCCCAATATGTCACCACTTGTCATAAGCTGAGGGGAACATAAGGCCCCTAAATGGACTTTCAGAGCCCAAATTGAGCCCACAACTCCCCATAACCGTGATCCCCTCCCACCACACTTACTGTATTTTTCTTGCTTTGGCAACACGAATTGTATTTTGGTCCTGCCAATAATGCCTATTTGATTTGAGAGATTGGTGAGCGAGACAGACATCGGGGTGAGAGCGCGCGGTCGGGGTGAGAGCGCGCGGTCGGGGTGAGAGCGCGCGGTCGGGGTGAGAGCGCGCGGTCGGGGTGAGAGCGCGCGGTCGGGGTGAGAGCGCGCGGTCGGGGTGAGAGCGCGCGGTCGGGGTGAGAGCGCGCGGTCGGGGTGAGAGCGCGCGGTCGGGGTGAGAGCGCGCGGTCGGGGTGAGAGCGCGCGGTCGGGGTGAGAGCGCGCGGTCGGGGTGAGAGCGTGCGGTCGGGGTGAGAGCGCGCGGTCGGGGTGAGAGCGCGCGGTCGGGGTGAGAGCGCGCGGTCGGGGTGAGAGCGCGCGGTCGGGGTGATCGGAGAGAGAGATCAGAGAGAGATCAGAGAGAGAGAGAGAGATCAGAGCGAGACAAATACTCAGCAGTGAGGGCCGCCCACTTCCAGAAATTTACCACTCATACCCCGGACTTTCCATCCATGGACGAGGACATGAAACTCCGCTTCCTACTGGGGGAAGAAGAATCAATGGTGGAGATTGCCGCCCAATATGTCACCACTTGTCATAAGCTGAGGGGAACATAAGGCCCCTAAATGGACTTTCAGAGCCCAAATTGAGCCCACAACTCCCCATAACCGTGATCCCCTCCCACCACACTTACTGTATTTTTCTTGCTTTGGCAACACGAATTGTATTTTGGTCCTGCCAATAAAACATTTGAATTTGAGAGATCAGAGAGAGAGATCGAGGTCAGAGAGAGAGAGATCAGAGAGATCAGAAAGAAAAAGATCAGAGAGAGAGACATCAGAGAGAGACATCAGAGAGAGAGACAGAGAGAGAGAGAGAGAGAGACATCAGAGAGAGACAGAGAGAGAGAGAGACAGAGAGAGAGAGAGAGAGACATCAGAGAGAGAGAGAGACATCAGAGAGAGAGAGAGAGACATCAGAGAGAGAGGGACATCAGAGAGAGAGAGACGACAGAGATCAGAGAGACAGAGATCAGAGAGCGCGATCAGAGAGCGCGATCAGCGAGCGAGAGAGATCAGCGAGCGAGAGAGATCAGCGAGCGAGAGAGATCAGCGAGCGAGAGAGATCAGCGAGCGAGAGAGATCAGCGAGCGAGAGAGATCAGCGAGCGAGAGAGATCAGCGAGCGAGAGAGATCAGCGAGCGAGAGAGATCAGCGAGCGAGAGAGATCAGAGAGAGATCAGAGAGCGAGAGAGATCAGAGAGCGAGAGAGATCAGAGAGCGAGAGAGATCAGAGAGCGAGAGAGATGCGAGAGCGATGAGAGAGATGCGAGAGCGATGAGAGAGATGCGAGAGCGATGAGAGAGATGCGAGAGCGATGAGAGAGATGCGAGAGCGATGAGAGAGATGCGAGAGCGATGAGAGAGATGCGAGAGCGATGAGAGAGATGCGAGAGCGATGAGAGAGATGCGAGAGCGATGAGAGAGATGCGAGAGCGATGAGAGAGATGCGAGAGCGATGAGAGAGATGCGAGAGCGATGAGAGAGATGCGAGAGCGATGAGAGAGATGCGAGAGCGATGAGAGAGATGCGAGAGCGATGAGAGAGATGCGAGAGCGATGAGAGAGATGCGAGAGCGATGAGAGAGATGCGAGAGCGATGAGAGAGATGCGAGAGCGATGAGAGAGATGCGAGAGCGATGAGAGAGATGCGAGAGCGATGAGAGAGATGCGAGAGCGATGAGAGAGATGCGAGAGCGATGAGAGAGATGCGAGAGCGATGAGAGAGATGCGAGAGCGATGAGAGAGATGCGAGAGCGATGAGAGAGATGCGAGAGCGATGAGAGAGATGCGAGAGCGATGAGAGAGATGCGAGAGCGATGAGAGAGATGCGAGAGCGATGAGAGAGATGCGAGAGCGATGAGAGAGATGCGAGAGCGATGAGAGAGATGCGAGAGCGATGAGAGAGATGCGAGAGCGATGAGAGAGATGCGAGAGCGATGAGAGAGATGCGAGAGCGATGAGAGAGATGCGAGAGCGATGAGAGAGATGCGAGAGCGATGAGAGAGATCAGAGAGCGATGAGAGAGATCAGAGAGCGATGAGAGAGATCAGAGAGCGATGAGAGAGATGCGAGAGCGATGAGAGAGATCAGAGAGCGATGAGAGAGATCAGAGAGCGATGAGAGAGATCAGAGAGCGATGAGAGAGATCAGAGAGCGATGAGAGAGATCAGAGAGCGATGAGAGAGATCAGAGAGCGATGAGAGAGATCAGAGAGCGATGAGAGAGATCAGAGAGCGATGAGAGAGATCAGAGAGCGATGAGAGAGATCAGAGAGCGATGAGAGAGATCAGAGAGCGATGAGAGAGATCAGAGAGCGATGAGAGAGATCAGAGAGCGATGAGAGAGATCAGAGAGCGATGAGAGAGATCAGAGAGCGATGAGAGAGATCAGAGAGCTGAGAGAGATCAGAGAGCTGAGAGAGATCAGAGAGCTGAGAGAGATCAGAGAGATCAGAGAGCGATCAGAGAGATCAGAGAGCGATCAGAGAGATCAGAGAGCGATCAGAGAGATCAGAGAGCGATGAGAGAGATCAGAGAGCGATGAGAGAGATCAGAGAGCGATGAGAGAGATCAGAGAGCGATGAGAGAGATCAGAGAGCGATGAGAGAGATCAGAGAGCGATGAGAGAGATCAGAGAGCGATGAGAGAGATCAGAGAGCGATGAGAGAGATCAGAGAGCGATGAGAGAGATCAGAGAGCGATGAGAGAGATCAGAGAGCGATGAGAGAGATCAGAGAGCGATGAGAGAGATCAGAGAGCGATGAGAGAGATCAGAGAGCGATGAGAGAGATCAGAGAGCTGAGAGAGATCAGAGAGCTGAGAGAGCTGAGAGAGCTGAGAGAGCTGAGAGAGCTGAGAGAGCTGAGAGAGCTGAGAGAGCTGAGAGAGCTGAGAGAGCTGAGAGAGCTGAGAGAGCTGAGAGAGATGAGAGAGCTGAGAGAGCTGAGAGAGATGAGAGAGATGAGAGAGATGAGAGAGATGAGAGAGATGAGAGAGATGAGAGAGATGAGAGAGATGAGAGAGATGAGAGAGATGAGAGAGATGAGAGATGAGAGAGAGATATGAGAGAGATCAGAGAGAGATCAGAGAGAGATCAGAGAGAGATCAGAGAGAGATCAGAGAGAGATCAGAGAGAGATCAGAGAGAGAGATCAGAGAGAGAGATCAGAGAGAGAGAGATCAGAGAGAGAGATCGTGATCAGAGAGAGAGAGATCACAGAGAGAGAGAGAGATCACAGAGAGAGAGAGAGATCACAGAGAGAGAGAGATCACAGAGAGAGAGAGAGATCACAGAGAGAGAGAGAGATCACAGAGAGAGAGAGAGATCACAGAGAGAGAGAGAGATCACAGAGAGAGAGAGAGAGATCACAGAGAGAGAGAGAGAGAGAGATCACAGAGAGAGAGAGAGATCACAGAGAGAGAGAGAGATCACAGAGAGAGAGAGAGATCACAGAGAGAGAGAGAGATCACAGAGAGAGAGAGATCACAGAGAGAGATCACAGAGAGAGATCACAGAGAGAGATCACAGAGAGCGAGAGATCACAGAGAGCGAGAGATCACAGAGAGCGAGAGATCACAGAGAGCGAGAGATCACAGAGAGCGAGAGATCACAGAGAGCGAGAGATCACAGAGAGCGAGAGATCACAGAGAGCGAGAGATCACAGAGAGCGAGAGATCACAGAGAGCGAGAGATCACAGAGAGCGAGAGATCACAGAGAGCGAGAGATCACAGAGAGCGAGAGATCACAGAGAGCGAGAGATCACAGAGAGCGAGAGATCACAGAGAGCGAGAGATCACAGAGAGCGAGAGATCACAGAGAGCGAGAGATCACAGAGAGCGAGAGATCACAGAGAGCGAGATCACAGAGAGCGAGATCACAGAGAGCGAGATCACAGAGAGCGAGATCACAGAGAGCGAGATCACAGAGAGCGAGATCACAGAGAGCGAGATCACAGAGAGCGAGATCACAGAGAGCGAGATCAGAGAGAGAGCAAGATCAGAGAGAGAGCAAGATCAGAGAGCGAGAGAGCGCGATCAGAGCGCGCGATCAGCGACACCTCACTCATTTCAATAGGTGGAAAATACAACCAAAATGCACTGAAGTAGTGACTTGCTGCTTTATTTAGGCATCGATTTTGTCAAATATTTGATGAAGAAAACGCTGCCTGGAAAAAAACGCTGCTGGGGAAGCACAACACATGTATTTGGTCAATGGCACAATGCAGTTTTAAACGCAGCCAAAATGCAGGAAAAAAAGCACACGTGCAGACACGTCTTAAGGGTATGTACACAAGTTGAGTATTTGGTTGTAGAAATTTCTGTATCTCTTAGCAGGAAAAACAGCACAAAAAAGCACCTTTTTGCATACTTTTTTTTAACCCCTCCACGACCATGGATGGATATATCCGTCATGGAGTGTGTCCCGTTAAGCCCCGCCCCCTGGTGCGGGCAGGCGGCGGTGGTCGGCACACATATCAGCTGTTTTTAACAGCTGACATGTGTGCCTGCGAGCCGCGGGTGGAATCGCTTCCACCCGCGGCAATTAACCCCTTAAATCTTGCTGCCAAAGTCTGGCAGCAAGATCTAAATGCGCGCGGCCATGTTTTTTACTCACCGCCGCCCCCACCGAAAGTCACGCGCGTGATCACGTGACTATCGGTGGTTGCCATCGTAGCACAGGGTCATGTGATGACGCCTGCAGCTATGATGTTTCACTTTTGTTTTCCCTCGCCCGAGAGCAGAGGGAAAACCAAAGTGACTGAATCTGCTGTTTACAGCTGTATAGCTGTGATCAGCAGATAGATAATAGTGATCGGATTGCTGATCGCTATAGCCCCCTAGGAGGGGGGCTAGTAAAATAAAAGTAAAAAAAAGTTTTTTAAAAAATAAAAAAAAAGTAAAAGTTCAAATCACCCCCTTATTTCCCCCCATTGAAAATTAAAGGGTTAAAAAATAAATAAATATACACATTTGGTATCGCCGCGTTCAGAAATGCCCGATCTATCAAAATATAAAATCAATTAATCTGATTGGTAAACGGCGTAGTAACAAAAAAATTCCAAACGCCAAAATTACGTTTTTTGGTCGCCGCAAGTTTTACGCAAACTGCAATAACAGGCAATCAAAACATAGCATCTGCGCAAAAATGTTACCATTAGAAACGTCAGCTCGAGACGCAAAAAATAAGCAGTCACTGAGCCATAGATCCCAAAAAATAAGAACGCTACATGTTTCGGAAAATGGCGCAAAACGTGCACCACTTTTATTGGAAAAACTTGAATTTTTTTAACCCCTTAGATACAAGTAAACCTATACATGTTTGGTGTCAACAAACTCGCACCGACCTCAGGCATCATACCCACACATTAGTTTTACCATATAGTGAACACCGTGAATAAAACATCCCAAAAAATATTGTGCCATCACACTTTTTTTTGCAATTTTTCCGCACTTGGAATTTTTTGGCTGTTTTCCAGTACACCATATGGTAAAAATTATGGTTTCATTTAAAAGTACCACTTGTCCCGCAAAAAACAAGCCCTCATATGGCAAGACTGACGGAAAAATAAAAAAAAAAGTTACGGCTCTCGGAAGAAGGGGAGCAAAAAACAAAAACGCAAAAACGGAAAGTGCCCTGGGGCTGAAGGGGTTAACTGAATTCAAGGAGTGAAAAATGCAGGCAAACACACAAAGAATTGACATGCTGCAGATTTTCTGCATCAAATCTGCATCTTTTATCAAAAAATGCATCAAAACACGATGCGGTTTTGAGTCGATTTTCTTGCTAGGAGATGCAGATATGGTGCTGAAATCTGAGCTCCAAATCTGCATCTCTTGGCAAAAAAAAAACCAACGTGGATTTCTGCCAGGAAATGCAGTATTGGTAATCTGAGCTAAGGTCACCTGAGGTCCCCCGGAGTAGCGGGGGAACCTACAGCTATGAACCTAAACTGAGTGACGTCGTCACCACTCTCAGCCGCAGATCAGTCAGTCTCTGCCTGAAGTCAGTGTGCAGACATTCTCTGTGCCAGCGCGCTGTGACTTCAGTATGTAGCAGAGCCAGAACAGTCGTGGAACCTCGTGTGGATTACATCAGAACTGGGTGATTGGGGTTAATAAATTGGAGAGAGAGGGTGGAGTATTTTTAAATTTTATTTTAAATAAATGATTTTTTTTTTGGTGAGTATTGGTTGTGGTTGTATTGTATTGGTGTCACTTACAGATTAGTAATGAGGGGGTCTCAAACACCTCCCATTACAAATCTAGGGCTTACTAGCAGCTGTGAAGAGGTCATTAACCCATTACCCCAACTGCCACCACACCAAGGCAATCACGATGAGCTCTGTAAAGTATAGCTCTGTATGCTTTATCTTCTCTGGGTATCACAGTATGGGGAACCCTATCCCAATTTTTTGTATTTATTTTTACACCACTATAGAGACGCAGACAGCCTGTGTGATTCCAAGCAATCAAGTCACGCTATCACACAGGGTGGGGGTGTGGTCTGACTACAACTAATCAGAAACGCCGGGACTCCTAGCGGACGGGGGAAGCGGTGAATTTGTATGAGGGCAATGAGTGGCCCTGGAGGTACTGTTATAGCCATGTGGGAGACTCGCTTGTGCGCTAATCCCCCTAGACCTTCTACCACTATTTTAAAGCACAATATTTGGGTCCCCATATAATTACATGGGTATCGGCGTCCGGCAGATATCGGAGATTAATTCCGGTCCGCCGTTATGTACTTGAGATAACTAAATATGCTGTGCGCTCTACAGAGAGAAAGCACAGCGGGTCTGACTCTCCTAGGTAAGAGGTATAGTTTGGATCACTTCTGTGATGCTCCACTTTACCTGCTGTGGAAGGTAATTCACAGTTTCCCAGTTGTAGGTTCACCTGTACAATCTGTGCAGCTGTGAGATCTGATCAGGAGGGGGTTGAGCCCCTCAGAAAAGGGCGGTCCACATAAGTTATATTATTCACCCAGGTGTACGGTCTCAGCTGGTAGGTCTGATTCACTCTGTAAGGTGGTGAGAATAACTTCTGGATCTCAGAGTTACACGCAGAATTTGACCAACTGGGAGGTCTCACCTAGAGGGTTTATCCAGAGCAGCATCTGGGTTGCAGAGTTCTCTGCTAGCTCTGCCTGGCACTACAGGCTCAGCTGGTAGGTCTACTTCACTCAGGGAGGTGGTCATCTTACCAAACACTGGGAGAAAACCATTAGATGCTTCACAGCCACAAACCGGGACTAACCCCATAAGAGACTATTTAGGAGTTGAGTGCACGAGTGACAACCTCTGAAAAAAAATGGCACTTATCGGGGGGAAACCAGGGCAGTTTTGTGAACCCAATCCAAGGCTGCAAGGACAGACTCCGTCATCTGCCATGCAGATGCTGTCCAGCTGGTGGGTGTGACATTGGGCAGAGGTCAAGGGCAGGAGGAAAAACTTCTTCATAACCAGGCAGCAATGGTCCCCTGGGCTTCAAATCAGCATAGGAGGAGGGAGGTACCAGCAGTGCAATACACTAAAACTAGACTAATGCCAGGAACAGGTTGGACACAAAGGGTGTGGAACTGTGTGCACACTGACCAAGCTGATTGGCCAGCAGACTGACATGTTTCCAGTGATTAAAGCATACACGGGCTATGAGATTGAACACAAAATTGTGACACCACCACCACACAGTATCTCTATCTCCACCCAATCAGCCACATGCACCCCTTTAAAGGGAACCTGTCATCAGAAATTTGGCTTTCAACCTAATAGTTTCCCCCTCTACAGCTCGTGGGCTGCATTCTAGTAAGGTTTCTATACTTTTTGTGCCCCCTTTTAAACCAAAATAAATACTTTATAAAACTGTACCTTTCGGTTTGAAAATCTTGTAAATTATCCATGGGGGCGGGCCGTGTGGCGTCCGTTGCTGTATCTTACGCCGTCCCCCATGCTCCAAATCATCCCTCAGAACGCCGCCCACTGCGCCCGAGGTCCCGTGCACGCCGGGCCACCTGGTGACGTGGTCGCATGCACGAGAGTATGGGCGGCGCTGTGATTGCATCGCAAGTGCCCGCCCATACTCTCGTGGGCGCGCTTTCCCCACTGCCTCCAGTGTTCTGCGCTGGCCCGACGTCACCTCCTTCCTATTGTACCCTGCAGCAGGAAATAGATGGGAGGAGCGGAGCAGGCCACTACAGGAGAAGCGGAGGATCTGAGCGACGTACAGAGGGAAGAGCGCGCCCACGAGAGTATGGGCGGGCACTTGCGATGCAATCACAGCGCCGCCCATACTCTCGTGCCTGCGACCACGTCACTAGGTGTCCTGGCGTGCACGGGACCTCGGGCGCAGTGGTCGACGTCCTGAGGGATGATTTGGAGCATGGGGGACGGCGTAAGATACAGCAAAGGACGCCACACGGCCCGCCCCCATGGATCATTTACAAGATTTTCAAACCGAAAGGTACAGTTTTATAAAGTATTTATTTTGGTTTAAAAGGGGGCACAAAAAGTATAGAAACCTTACTAAAATGCAGCCCAGGAGCTGCAGAGGGGGAAACGTTTAGGTTGAAAGCCAAATTTCTGATGACAGGTTCCCTTTAAGCACTGAAAGGGGCCTTTACTTACTCACATCCTTCACAGCTGCCTTAGGGACAACCCCCAAACATCTCAAGGCGAGGAGGAGGTTACAAGAGTGGAGGATAGAAGGTGAGAGGGGAGAGAGAGGACGTGGAAAAAACAGCGGGAGGCGCACAGGGCTAAAACGAGGGGAACAGTACATGCCAGGATGCCGCAACGAGAAACACTACCAAGCAGAGAAACAACAGCAGGGAAGCCAGCACAACACACAGACCTACTTAGGATCAAGCTTCTTTAAGACCAGATGAGTTGAGGCTAAAAGCTGGTATGTCCGGACTTCATCTTTTCAAAGCAAACATATATGGTATGGTGGGAGGACAGGAAGAAGACCATTAAGCTAAAAAAACACCACTCTGCACCAAGGTACATGAACTAGCCATATAGGCACGAAACCAATCTGACTGAACAACTACAGCCTATACTATTGTCTTCCACTACATGGGTGAAAGATTGCGTAATTACACTCAAGTTACCCTATAAGCGATACATCTGAGACCCAGACCTCGTTTGCCTCCAACTGACACTACAAAAAAATAACAGAGGTCTGATGTTTTCTGGGACGTTATTGTCTGCTGGGGAGGAGCCAGTTTTCATTTGGGATGTAATAGTTCTCCAGGTAGCAGAAGACTATCTATCCCATGGTTGCCATGTCACAGTAGCAGAGCCTCTGGAGTACCAGAAACATCAAAACCCTTCCATAAATGAGCATATTATATTATATTATATTATATATATATATATAGATATATATATATATATATATATATATATAACACTACACCCCTTAAAAGCTTTTGCAGATTCATGTTTAATTTTACACTATTGAGCGGTAAAAAAAAAAAAAACCATCAGTAATCAAATCCAGTGGTGAATACATGTCACTTAATGAAATCACTGCCGCAGCGATGGTTCCTGGTGAATTCTCATTTGTATTTACTATTATCTGAGCACTGTTGTCACAATGATGCCGTCGTCACTGAGATCACAGTAATTACAAGTGACAGGGAAATTATAGTCTAATGCATTGCTCTGAGCTACAAGGAAATGGCATTGGGCTTCACCTACAGCTGGGAACTGGGCATGCCCTATTACCAGCTGATGCAGCCACACCAATGGAGAGTGTGGTTTTTCGTCACTAAGATGGCGTCAGAGTTGGTGCCTGCGCATAGCGCTGATCTCCGGCACCATCTTTGTGAAGAGCCTGTAATTCTTGTCTTATGGCTGAGAGGGCGGCGCATGCGCCCTCGCTTTTTCAGCTCTCGATGTTATCGCGGGATTAACTGCATAACAGGACACTGGGCCGCCCCGGGTTCTTCTGCAGCTAAAATCGCTACGATGAGCTGTTCTCCACTCCTGTTGTGACCGCCAGCGCTCTCGCGGTCACAATGAGAGCTGAAGAAGCGAGGGCGCATGCGCCACCCTCTCAGCCATAAGACTAGAATTACAAGGTCTTCACAAAAATGGCGCCTGAGATAAGCACAATGTGCAGGCTCCAACTCAGACGCCATCTTAGTGACGAAGAAGATGAATAACATTAGTATAGAGAACAGAGAAGGAAAAACAACAGGCTGAGGGGGCGGGAATCCATATGAATACCCACCCAGAGATTATCTGCTCTGATGCAGTGGTCACTCAAAAAGCTGACGAATTTTTAAACTTCATTTTCTTGGATTTGAAAGCCTAAAACATCCGAGCTGACGACTAATGGTATGTAGATAATCTGCCTGATAGCGCCAGTATAGCACTGGCTTTAGCTTATATATGAAAATCCTGATGATCGGTTCCCTTCAAGTGTTGTGTTCTGAAAGACACACACAGCAAATAAAATTTGGCATCCCCCAATGGCGGAGTGAAGTTATTACAAATATACTGTATATACCATTTAATTTGTTCACAAACTTTTCAGCATAAATGCAATCTCTTTAAGCTGGTCCGATACCATAGTAATATACTGCAAATTGTAGAAAATCAGGAAACTCCATTATGTAAAAGAAAAAGATGCAGATGTTGAGCGGAGGCAGAAAAATATTGTAAATCACATTTTGGATGGTTCTCAGGAATACCTGATCAAGCTAAATAATAATGCCACATGGCAGATGAGAAACAGTGTTAAATTTCTCTAATGCAGCTATCAATGTCTAGATTTTGTACACGTCGAGTGACATACACAAAACTTACCAGTGGCCTGATCAACAAGAACACGAGAATTGATGATACGGCCAAATCCTGAAAACATATCTTCAACGTCTTTCTGTGTCATCGTTCTTGGAAGTCCACTGATGTACAAGTTTGCATCCTTAATATTTTCTGAACTTGGACGAGCAAATGAAACCTCAAAATTAAAAAGAGAGCAAGTGTCATTTTTGTAGAAGTAAATACATATGTTTTATGGACTTCCAGTATTCACTTTAAAGCAAGGCAAGCCGATAAGCTACAGCTATCCAAAAAATCCAAGTAATTCCCTCAATCACCACATAATTGTGTTCAAATCTGAAAACGGCAATTTACTAATTCTACGCAAGGATACATTTTGACAGCCACTTAATATACCAGCACATTCACTAAAGATGTTTTACCTTCACACTAGGCCTATTTTACTACTCAAATGGAAAACTGATGCAAGACAATTCCCTGATATTTTTAGTAATTGATGGAATTACTCCTGTAAGAGCACAATGAATACATATTACACAAAGGTTGTTGCAAGAAGCTTAAACTTACCAGTTTCTTAGGATTGAGAATCACCAGATTTCACAGATTTCAGCTTGGTCTACAAAGACTTCTTGTAACACTAAGCAGGTGTGGCCACAATGGTAGCTTTTGACACGTGCACCAGCACTGGCCAGCTCCATCAACATTCCGAAAAGTGGGTGGCGCTTCGTTGGGAAGCTGTGATGCGCATTTGACAAATTAATTATGTAACTAATTTTGTCAGAGATGTATGCCATTAACTAAATGGAGGTAGTTTCCGGGCACTGGTATATGATAAAACACCAAAAAGTGACACCATTCCAAAAACTGCACCCCTCAGGATACTCAAAACCACATTCAAGAAGGTTATTAACCCTTCAGGTGCTTCACAGTAACTAAAGCAATGTGGAAGGAAAAAATGAACAATTTACAACAAAATTGTTAATTTAGCTTTAAATATTGAATATTCACAAGGGTAACAGGATTAAATGAATCTCCAAAATTTGTTGGGCAATTTATTCTGAGCACGCAGATACGTCATATGTGGCGAAAAAACACTGTTTGGGCGCACGGCAGGCCTCGAAAGGGAAGGAGCGTCATTTGACTTTTTGAACAGAAAATTAGCTGGAATTGTTAGCTGCACCATGTTACGTTTGGAGAACCCCTGAGGTGCCGAAACAGTGAAGCTCCCCCACATGTGACCCCATTTTGGAAACTAGACCCCTCATGGAATTTATCTAGATGTTTATTGAGCTCTTTGAACCTCTGGGGACTTCAAAAAAAATTAACAAAGTTGAGCTGTGAAAATAAAAAAAAAAAAAAAATTATACCACGAAATTGTTACTTCAACCAGGTAGCTTTATTTTTCACAAGGGTATCAGGAAAACTGCACCATAAAATGTATGGTGTAATTTCTCCTGAGTACACAGATACCTCATATGTGGTGGAAATCAAATGTTTGGGTGCACAGCAGGGCTCGGAATGCAATGAGCGTCATTTGACTTTTCAAATGCAAAATTGTCTGGGATAATTAGCGTATTCCATGTTGTGTTTGGAGACCCCCTGAGGTGCCGAAACAGTGGAGCTCCCCCACTTATGACCCCATATTGGAAACCTGAGCCCCATGGCATAAAAAAAAAATCAGGGTGCACGCACGGATGTTCTACATAAAGGGCGGGGGGGGGGGGGGGAGACTAGGTGGGATGGAAAAAAGAAGTCCTGTCCAAAGTCGAGTACGACTGCAGGACGATTGCTGATCAGGTACCTAATTGTTCAAGTTTTGTCTTTTTTTTTTATTTGTGGTGCTCAAAAAAAAAAAAAGCAAAAACTCGGGCAACAATTACGTACCTGATCAGCCAATCACATAGCTGATCAGCATTTGGCGGCAAGCAGGTGGGGGAGGAGGGAAGGGGGGGGGGGGGGGAGATGCGATTGGGGATAGTTAGAAAAGAGCCACGAACAATACCTACAGGATGGATCAGAACAGCGGCAGATGGGGGGAGGCAGATGGGTGGGCAGCAGATGGGTGGGCAGCAGATGGGGGAGCAGTGGCATATAAAAGGGAGCATCTGTGAATGTGAGACGGCGGCTGGGATAGGGTGGCGGCGGATGGGACAGAGCGCAGTGGATGCAGGAGCGGCGGAGGATGAGGGGGAAGGGGGGGATGGGGGGAAAGGGGAGTGGGAGGTGAGATTGGGGATAGCTACCTTACAGGATGGATCTAGGCAGCAGCATCACAGGACATGAAGAAGGCAGCAGATCGGGGAGAGTGATAGGCGGGAGAGGGAGCCCACGCGACGGGGGCGGCGGGAGAGGGAGCCCACGCGACGGGGGCAGCGGGAGAGGGAGCCCACGCGACGGGGGCGGCGGGAGAGGGAGTCCACGCGACGGGGGCGGCGGGAGAGGGAGCCCACGCGACGCGGGCGGCGGGAGAGGGAGCCCACGCGACGGGGGCGGCGGGAGAGGGAGCCCACGCGACGGGGGCGACGGGAGAGGGAGCCCACGCGACGGGGGCGACGGGAGAGGGAGCCCACGCGACGGGGGCGACGGGAGAGGGAGCCCACGCGACGGGGGCGACGGGAGAGGGAGCCCACGCGACGGGGGCGACGGGAGAGGGAGCCCACGCGACGGGAGAGGGAGCCCACGCGACGGGGGCGACGGGAGAGGGAGCCCACGCGACGGGGGCGACGGGAGAGGGAGCCCACGCGACGGGGGCGACGGGAGAGGGAGCCCACGCGACGGGGGCGACGGGAGAGGGAGCCCACGCGACGGGGGCGACGGGAGAGGGAGCCCACGCGACGGGGGCGACGGGAGAGGGAGCCCACGCGACGGGGGCGACGGGAGAGGGAGCCCACGCGACGGGGGCGACGGGAGAGGGAGCCCACGCGACGGGGGCGACGGGTGAGGGAGCGCACGCGACGGGTGAGGGAGCGCACGCGACGGGTGAGGGAGCGCACGCGACGGGTGAGGGAGCGCACGCGACGGGTGAGGGAGCGCACGCGACGGGGGCGACGGGTGAGGGAGCGCACGCGACGGGGGCGACGGGTGAGGGAGCGCAGGCGACGGGGGCGACGGGTGAGGGAGCGCAGGCGACGGGGGCGACGGGTGAGGGAGCGCACGCGACGGGGGCGACGGGTGAGGGAGCGCACGCGACGGGGGCGACGGGTGAGGGAGCGCACGCGACGGGGGCGACGGGTGAGGGAGCGCACGCGACGGGGGCGACGGGTGAGGGAGCGCACGCGACGGGGGCGACGGGTGAGGGGTGAGGGAGCGCACACGACGGGGGCGACGGGTGAGGGAGCGCACACGAAGGGGGCGACGGGTGAGGGAGCGCACACGACGGGGGCGACGGGTGAGGGAGCGCCCATGACGGGGGCGACAGGTGAGGGATGCGGGCAGCAGATCGGGGTGAGCGGTGGCAGATGGAGAGGGCAGCGGCGGCGGATCGGGAAGCTTTTCGCCGGTTTGATACAGTACAATGGCAGCGCGGCAACTTCCAGGTCCCATGCTCCGGTCACATAACAGCATGGGACCGGAGCTTGTCGCCCTGCCATTGCACTGTATACACTCACTGTACTGGCGTGCTGCAGAACCGACAAGTGAAGCTGAGGGGGGCGGTCACCGGCAACAGGTCCACTGTGATTGGAGAGATCGGTCACAAGGCCGATCTCGCCAATCAGAGCTAGTGGAGCTGGGGGAGGGTGATCCAGTGAGGTCACCCAGCTTCAGCCAATGGCCAGTGCTACAGCTGCACTGGTCAGGGCTGGATTTCAATGTTTCAACGACTTTCAATGGCTGTAACATTACAGTGGCTGTGATTGGCTGAGCGACGTTAGTCAGCCAATCACAGCCTCCGTAGGTCGGGGGAGGAGACACCACCCCTCCTGAGGTCAGGTACAGGTCCCCTCCTCCCCGAATCTGCGGTTTGTGCGAACCGATCGCAGTTACAGGGGGCTCCAGTGCCGCGATTTCGCCATGACGGAAAGATCCGTCATTGGTCTTTAAGTACCAGGGCACCATGACGGATCTTTCCGTCCATAGTCGTGAAGGGGTTAAAGAGGTGCACATCTCAAATTCAGTCCATCTTACTCCAGAGCGCACTCTATCAAGACTGCCTTCGGCTATGTGCCCACGTGTGTGCGCTCTCCACAGCAGCGTAACGTCACTTCATGTCCGCTTCAGAGCGCAGCTGAAAGGCTCCGTTCTGAAACTTTTGTGACTGCAGAATTCGTGGGCTCTGGATGCTGCCTCTCCCTATAGACAGAATGGAGACAGCAGCATGCAAATCGCTGCGTTCTAAAACGCCACATGGGCATGGATTTTGCACAAACTTCATAGATTGTGCAGGGGACGCAGGACGCATGCAGTTATGCTGCGGTGCAAATCGCAGCATAACTGCATGCAATATGCACACGTGGGCACAGTCTTACACTTGGTGAATTGGGGCCTAGTTACTGATTTTACCTAATGGACAATCTCACTCAAAAGATAAGAGTGAAGCAGTGGAGATACAAGTCTCAGTAGTCTAGGCTTAAGGGTATATGTGCACGCTGCGGAGTTGGGGGTTTTTTGCGTTTTTTTGGTGCAGTTTTGTTGTCAGCATGTTCTTACTTTACTTCCCAGCAATGTGACAATACAGATTTAAGCAGCATGTTCACCTATCACTAGCGTGACTGTCACAATGCTCTTGCGGCCTCTAATTTTTCTTTCGGGGACACTCAGACTCATACATATTCACTGCTGCCACTCATTAAAGGGGTTATCCGGCTTATTTTGAACCTTTTTTTTATTATTTCCCTATTGGACTACATTGGGGCAGCTAAGTAGATAGTGACCACTTTCCATGCCCTGCTGTCAGCCCCTCTCCCCCGGCTCAGAGGGGTCATGTAACATCTCCTGCAACGATTTTGCTGCTTCCGGTCATTTAATGTCAACATGAGCAGGACCATGTTGACATGCAAATCTGGGAACAGCATGTTGCCGCCCTACTGGGCGGGTACAGTGCGTGGAGTACCCGCCCCCCTTCCCTGCACCCTTCCACACATTCCCCTGCACCTGTACTGTTCCCGCAACCTCATCCGGCACTGATGTGGGGTCCGTGACCTGGGGGAGGGGCCTGGCGGCGGCTGCCCACGGTGTCACGGCTAGCACCGGGCCCCTTGCTCAGGATCGCACATTCAAATGTATCGGCATCACAGATGCCGATACATTTGAAAGCACTGATGAGAGGGAGCGCAGAGCTGCTTTTCATCACTGCCCGTGCAGTCTGTGTCCCGCTCCCTGCCAGCCCCGCAGCTGCTTGCACTGCAGTATCAGCAGCTTCTCACACTGCAGTGCGGGCAGCCGCGGGGATGACGAGCACTGCTATCAGGAAGTTAGATGAGATCATTACCTGCTGTGACGATCTCCTGCACTCCTGACGTCAGTGCTGTCACTGCCTTCTATGCCCGCCGCGTTCTCACATCAAGTCTCACGGGCGGCCCGAGACTGTCACTAGCGGTGACGTTACGGGCTCCCGCGATACTGCTGAGAACGCAGTGGGCATAGAAGTCAGTGACAGCGCAGACGTCAGGAGTGCAGGAGATCGTCACAACAGGTAATGAGCTCATCTAAACCTCCTCTGACAGCAGCGCTCGTCATCCCCTGCAGTGACCTAGGCTGACCTATTGATGTTAGCTCAGGTCACTGCACTACTCTTCCAGAAAATGGGGAACATTCTGTTCTTCATTGACTGGGACATTGACTATGGTATGGTTCGTCGTAGGACCCCCTTATTGGATTACGCCGGACCCGGATATGATTGTTCTTTTCAATAAATTGGTCTAAGAGGGAATGTGTTGGGGAGTGTTTTTCTTAAATAAAACTTTTTGTTGTCCATTGTTTTGGGGTTTTTTTTTATTACTGACTGGGTAGTGATGTCGGGTATCTGATAAACGCTTGTCATCACAAATCCCAGGGCTTGATGCCGAGTGACACTACACATATGGCATCAACCCCATTTATTACCCTGTTTGCCACCGCACCAGGGCAATGGGATGAGTAGGGGCAAAGCGCCAGGATTGGCACATCTAATGGATGCACCACTTCTGGGGAAGCTGTACCCTTTTATTTTTAGGCTGGGGAGTGTCCAATAACTGTCGACCTCCCTAGTCTGAGAATACCTGACCACAGCTGTCTGCTTTACCTTGGCTGGTGATCCAAATTGGGGGGGGACCCAGTGTTTGTTTTAAATTATTTATTTAATTTAAATTAACAGTGTGACGTGCCCTCTGTTTTGGATTACCAGCCAAGGTGAAGCTGCCATCTGTGGATTGCAGGCTGCAGCCGTCTGCTTTACCCTAGCTGGCTACAAAAGATATGGGGGACCCCACGTCTTTTTTTTTTAATTACTTATTTTTTGGCTAAATACAAGGCTAAGCACCCTTTAGTGCCACATGAAAGTCACTAAAGGGTGCCAGCTTAGAATATGCAGGGGGGTAGGACATTATATATGTCTTTATCATCTATCTTCTATCTATCCCTCTCTGTCTCTATATCTATCTATCCATCTCTATATCTACTCATCTATTTAATCTTTCTTGCTGCTTCCGTTTTTTTGCAGTCCGCAAAGAAAACGGAAGGCACACGGACGTATATACAGAACGGATGTCACACTGATGCCACATGGATGCATCCGTGAAAAAAAACGCACCGCTTCTTGCGGACTGCAAAAACGGAATGGTCATGTGAATGTAGCCTACATGTGTTCCCTATGGGGATAGGGGTCGGTACAGAACGATGGTTGGGGGGGGGGGTCAGTACAGAGCGCAGTGTGTGTGTGTGTGTGTGTGTGTGTGTGTGTGTGTGTGTGTGTGTGTGTGTGTGTGTGTGTGTGTGTAGGGTTGCAGAGCCAGATGTGGGGCTGTTATTTCCAATGCTAGAGTGATAACAGGTCAGGTGCTGGGGCAGTACAGTCATGGCCAAACGTTTTGAAAATGCTACAAATATTAATTTTTACAAAGTCTACTGCTTAAGTTTTTCTAATGGCAATTTGCATATACTCCAGAATGTCATAAAGAGTGATCAGCTTAACAGCAATTACTTGCAAAGTCAATATTGGCTAAGAAAATGAACTTTAACCCCCAAAACACATTTCAACAGCATTGCATTCCTGCCTTAAAAGGAGCAGCTAACATTGTTTTAGTGATTGTTCCATTAACACAGGTGTGGGTGTTGATGAGGACAGGGCTGGCGATCAGTCATGATTAAGTAAGAATGACACCACTGGACACTTTAAAAGGAGGATGGTGCTTAGTATCATTGTTTCTCTTCAGTTAACCATGGTTATCTCTAAAGAAACATGTGCACCCATCATTGCTCTGCACAAAAATGGCCTAACAGGGAAGAGTATCGCAGCTACAAAGATTGCACCTCAGTCAACAATCTATTGCATCATCAAGAACTTCAAGGAGAGAGCTTCCATTGTTGCCAAAAAGGCTCCAGGGTGCCCAAGAAGGACCAGCAAACGCCAGGACCGTATCTTAAAACTGTTTCAGCTGCGGGATCGGACTACCAGCAGTGCCGAGCTAGCTCAGCAATGGCAGCAGACTGGTGTGAGTGCTTCTGCACGCACTGTGAGGCGGAGACTGCTTGAGCAAGGCCTGGTTTCAAGGAAGGCAGCAAAGAAGCCACTTCTCTCCAGAAAAAACATCAGGGACCGACTGATATTCTGCAAAAGGTACAGGGAGTGGACTGCTGAGGACTGGGGTAAAGTCATTTTCTCAGATGAATCCCCTTTTCGATTGTTTGGGACATCTGGAAAACAGCTTAGGAGAAGAAGAGGTGAGCGCTACCACCAGTCTTGTCTCATGCCAACTGTTAAGCATCCTGAAACTATTCATGTGTGGGGTTGCTTCTCAGCCAAGGGAATCGGCTCACTCACAGTCTTGCCTAAAAACACAGCCATGAATAAAGAATGGTACCAGAATGTCCTCCAAGAGCAACTTCTCAACTGTCCAAGAGCAGTTTGGCACCCAACAATGCCTTTTCCAGCATGATGGAGCACCCTGCCATAAAGCAAAGGTGATCACTAAATGGCTCATGGAACAAAACAGAGATTTTGGGTCCATGGCCTGGAAACTCCCCAGATCTTAATCCCATTGAGAACTTGTGGGCAATCATCAAGAGACGGGTGGACAAACAAAAACCAACAAATTCTGGCAAAATGCAAGCATTGCTTATGCCATAATGGACAGCTATCAGTCAGGATTTGGTCCAGAAGTTGATTGAGAGCATGCCAGGGAGAATTGCAGAGGTCCTGAAGAAGAATGGTCAACACTGCAAATATTGACTTGCTGCATTAACTCATTCTGTCAATATAACCTTTTGGTACTCATAATATGATTGCAATTATATTTCTGTATGTGATGTAAACATCAGACAAACACAATTAAAAACCAGAGGGCAACAGATCATGTGAAAATATAATTTTGGTGTCATTCTCAAAACTTTTGGCCATGACTGTAGAGAGGTTGTTCTCTAGCCTTAAAATGATTAGGTCAGATTTGAGGCCATCTATGAAGGAGGATCTGATGGAGGCAATTCTATTTCTTACAACAAATTCATAGACTGCATAAATGTTATGTAGTATGTTTTTGTTGAAAACTGTTCTTTGCCATTTATAGTTTATTACATAGTGTTATTATATACTAATTTTATATATATACTAGCTGTACTACCCGGCTTTGCCCGAGTTAATAACTGCGGTTAACAAAATAGAATGTATTAACATTCCTGGGATAGAATGTATAAATAGAATATATTAACGCCCGGGATAGTAACTGTCTGGTTCTCTCCCATTCTCAGTCTCCCCCTCTGTATATAGCTCTCTGGTCTCTATCTTTGTCTCTCTTTCCCTGTCTCTCTCTCTTTGTCACTTTCCCTGTCTGTCTGTTTCCCTGTCTGTTTCCCTGTGTCTGTCTCTGTCTCTTAACCTGTCTCTCTTTTCCTGTCAGTCTGTCTCTTTGTCTGTCTTTGTGTCTGTCTCGTCCCCTGTGTGTCTCTTTCCCTGGCTGCATTGTGACACGCCAACATTCCATATAAGGGCTTGGCTGTGCATTCTTCTTAAGTTCTGGCTGCACTGTGGCTCCCAGCTCCATTCGCTTTAATGGAGGCATGTTTTTTGGTGAATAACTGTAAAGAGCGGGGTTAAAATTTCCCCTCAAAACATAGCCTATGACGCTCTCGGGGTCCAGAAGTGTGAGTGTGCAAAATTTTGTGGCTGTAGCTGCGACGGTGCAGATGCCAATCCCGGACATACACACATACACACACATTCAGCTTTATATATATTAGATATATTTATATGTATATACAATCTATATTATAGTGTATTACATATTTACAATTTATTACAGTTGTGTTCTAAAGTTTTATTCCAATAAGTATATTTTATGTTCTAAATATCTTGATTATTGTATCACAAAAATGATTAATGTCGGATGTTCACATTGTACTACAATATATTTTTCACCTAAATATAAGCAATATTGTGGGAGTCTGAGTCAGGAGTCATAGAGTCAGAGTCAGTACAAGGGAAATTGAGGCGTCCTAGTCGCAGGTTTGGCTCACCAACGGCCACAGCCCTGGGCACGTAGGCAGGAATTCTAGCCTTACAGACCTTGCTGCTGGTACATTGACCGAAAAGTTATTTTCAGGGCTAATTCAAATCTATTCTATTCTATAATACTCTTCTTTGCTGCAATTCGTGTAGTGTAGGGAGAACTGGTGGGCAAGGGACAGTATTAGAGGCATGTAGACTGGGATTCTAGCCTTCCAGACCTTACTGTTGCTACGTTAACCCAAAAGTCCAGTTCAGGGCTAATACAAAACTATTCTATTTTCTAATAAAAATGTTCTTAGCTGCAATTAGTGTAGGGAGAGCTGGTGGAGAAGGGATGGTGTATTGCAGACATGTGTATGTAGGGATTCTAGCCTTACAGACCTTGCTGCTGCTATGTAAAAAAAAAATCTACGCTATTCTCTAATATTACTGTTCTTAGCTGCATTTAGTGTAAGGCAAGCTGCTGGACAAGGAATAGTGTATTAGAGACATGTAGGCAGAGGTTCTAGCCTTACAGACCTTGCTGATGCTATGTAATTAGCCATACTATTCTCTAATACTGTTCTTCGCTGCATTTAGTGTAGGGCAAACTGTTGACGAAGGGCAGTGTATTAGATGCATGTAGGCAGGGATTCTAACCTTAGGGGTACTTCTCACATAGCGAGATCGCTGCCGAGTCACAGGTTTTGTGACGCACCAGTGACCTCATCAGCAATCTCGCTGTGTGTGACACTAAGCAGCGACCTGGCCCTTGATGTGAGATTGCTGATCGTTACACACTGCTCTGGTTTATTTTTTGCTCATTGCTCTCCGGCTGTTAAGCACACATCGCTGTGTTTGACAGCGAGAGAGCAACGATCTAAATGTGCAGGGAGCCGGCGTCTGGAAGCTGCGGACGCTGGTAACCATGGTAAACATTGGGTAACCAAGTGAAGCGCTTTGCTTGGTTACCCGATATTTACCTAGGTTACTAGCGTACGCCGCTCTCAGGCTGCCAGTCCTGGCTCCCTGCACACATAGCCAGAGTACACATCGGGTAAGTAAGCAAAGCTGTTTCCTTAGTAACCCGATGTGTACTCTGGCTACGAGTGCAGGGATCCAGCGCTAAGCGGTGTGCGCTGGTAACCAAGGCATTTTGCTTAGTTACCCGATATTTACTTTAGTTACCAAGCGCAGCATCGCATCCACGCGTAGCTGGTGGCTGGTCACTGGTGAGATCTGCCTGATTGACAGCTCACCAGCGACCATGTAGCGACGCACCAGCGATCCTGACCAGGTCATATCGTGGTCGGAATCGCTGGTACGTCGTTTAGTGAGACGGTACCCTTACAGACCTTGCTGCTGCTATGTTCACTTAAAAGTCCTTTTCAAGGCTAATTCTAATCTATTCTCTAATAATACCGCTCGTAGCTGCAATTAGTGTAAAGAGAGCTGGTGGAAAAGAGATAGTGTAATGAAGGTATTTAGGCAGGGATTTTAGCCTTAAAGCCCAGTCACACACAACGACTTACCAGTGATCCCGAAAACGATGCGACCTGATAGGGATCGCAGGTAAGTCGCTGGGAGGTCGCAGGTGAGATGTCACACAGTCAGATCTTACCAGCGATGCAGGAACAATACAGGTCGCAGTAGCGACCTGTATAACGATTTCAGCAGTCACTGTGACCCTGTCACACAGCGTCAAACACAGCGATGTGTCCTGCCCGGCAGGACATCGCCTTTGAAGAAAATGGCCTGGACCATTGTGCAACGACTAGAGATCTCACATCAGGGGCCTGATCGCTGGTAGGTGTCACACATAACGAGATCGCTAACGGGATCGCCACTGCGTCACGGAAACAGTGACTCATCTGCGATCTCGCTAGCTATCTCGTTATGTGTGACGGTACCTTTACAGTCCTTGCTTCTGCAACCATTTACATCTATTCTATTTCCTATTAACACCAGTGTAGCTGCATGTGTCGCGGGCGGCGGGGCGCTGCGCTCGCTAACGCTCGGGTCCGGCGCTGCTTCTGCTCGGTGGCTCAAGCGGTGGGCCAGATCCGGGGACTCGAGCGGCGCGCCTCGCCCGTGAGTTAAAGGGGTGGTTTGGGTTTGGGGATGTAGTCCGTGACACCACCCACGGGTTGTGGTGAGGTTGGGCACCACCGCTGCTGGTGACGGGGATCCCGGGAGCGATGGTAGGGAGCAGCTGGGATGTTGTTTTCCCCCTCCGTGGGTAGAGGGTTGGCGGTCCCGGGGCCCGGTGAGGTGACTGGGTCGCCTGGACTGCGCAGCGCGGTGCCGGATGGCACAGTTGTACTCAGCCACAAATGTACGCAAAGTCTCTGGTAAACCAAACGGCTGGATGGACGGGTCCCGCAGCCGGCTGCTGTGGCTTCTCCCGGACGGTTGGTGATGGCTGCCTTTTCATGCACCTTAGTGTTTGTTTGGCTCCGGTGGCTTCCCACCGGTAACCCGCTCCCCAGCGTATATATGTGCCGGAGGAGCCCTTTTGCCCGCAGGCTCTGGCCCTTGGAATCCTAGCTTTGGCGGTAGCTGTATTTCCTTTTGCTGGTCGGACAGTTGCCTTCTATCGGGTCTTGGCTGCTAGGAAACCCCTGGGGTTCCGGTCACTAACGGATTTGACCTTTTCGGCGGCTCCAAGCCTGGTCGGGGTCCGCAGGCCCAGCCTGTGTGTGCTGGCTTCCCTTCGCTCCCTGGTTCGGTACCGGCGGGCCACCGCCTGACCCCGGTCCTACGGTTCCGCGTTGATTCGCCTCTCCTGCAGACGGCCACCACCATCTGCCAACCTTGCTCTTAGTGCCCGGGCCACACACCCGGACTTGGTCAGTTTACTCCTCCACCACTACTTCACTCCTCACACTTGCACTTCCCTAACTGATCTGAC
Organism: Anomaloglossus baeobatrachus; assembly: GCF_048569485.1. NCBI lineage: Eukaryota > Metazoa > Chordata > Amphibia > Anura > Aromobatidae > Anomaloglossus > Anomaloglossus baeobatrachus. Next base: position 429,544,784 of record NC_134353.1, read on the forward strand.
ATCCTTTTCCCGCCTCCAGGACTGTGAACTCCTCAGTGGGTGGAGCCAACCGCCTGGCTCCATCCCACCTGGTGTGGACATCAGCCCCTGGAGGGAGGCAACAAGGATTTTGTGTCTGGCTGATGTGCCTGTCTCGGGGTGGGGGTGTGTGTGTTGCAGTACCTGTGACGACCTGGGTAGTCCAGGGCACCACACATGCAGTGTAGGGATATCAGCTGGAGGAGGGATAGTTCTGGATTAGAGGCATATAGGCAGGGTATATTGCATTACAGTCCTTCTACAGGTATACTGCTGCTGCAACCTAACTGCGTTGGTCAGGGTACAGGTGATGTTAAGGGACAGGAGCTGGTTTAAGGTGAGGATGGCACACTGGGAAATGGTGGCTGTGGACAGAGTACCGTGGGACAACCTCAGCCATAAGGTTGTGGAAAGTCTCAGTCTCCACCTGGTACACATGCAAGGCTTTCTTGATAAATTGTGAGCAGCGATCATTTAAGTAGACACAGAAGAGGGATGGTTACGCTTATTATGTAGTCTGAGCAATCAACCAAGATGGTGAGCAGCGCTAACTTTAGTAGAGCCTCAAAGATGTCAGACATCCATGCTCATTCATCGTTTATGTGCAGACGATGTCCGGAATACCGACGGTCCTGGCACTTGCAATCGTTGATGCAGCACTTAACTGCCAGACTAGTGGCAGCTGTAGCTGACTTGCGAAAATAATCACACTTGTGGCCTAATTCACAAGTAACTTAGGCAAATCTGGGTAGGTTTTCAGAACATGCTGAACCACTTAGTTGAGCACATGGGCTAAGCATAATACATGTGCGAGCTTGCCAAGCTTCAGAGTCACCACTAATTTAATACTATTATCACACTTGACCATACCTGTACGTAGATTTATCGGCGTGAGCCACAGATCTGTCTGGTCTGTTATACCTTTCAACAACTCTGTGGTGATGTGCTGTTTGTCACCAAATTAGTTATAGGAGAGCTTGCGGCTGCTTCACCGAGGCAATGCTGCAGTGGTTACAGTATAGCACCTATTCACAAAAAGATAGCTATTTTCATGAGTTATAAAGACATTTTTATTAAGGTTCATTAAAGAATAACAGAGTTTGTATAAGGGAGTGTACACAAGAGGGCAGCACATGCCAAGAGAAGGAGAATGAGAACAGGGAGATATATAACAATGCTTGATTCAGTATACTAGTTACCGTATATACTATTTTTATATATAAAAGGTTACTGTGGCCCTTCACATGAAAAGAGGTGGTCCACTACACAGCATAGTGGCCACACATCGATGTAAAGCACATGAAGAAGGCTTTTCTCAAATACCTTGTGTAGTCAATTGTGTCTCTGAGCGATGCTATTGTGGTCCGCTCATCCCCCTCACGTGACCTCCCCCGGGCTCCGTGGCTTCTCAGATCCAGCGAGGTCATGTCAACTCCCAGTTGACCCAACATCAAAGAGGCAGGACCCAGTGACTGGACTGTGGGCGGAGTTTTACCACTAGTCACAGCTCAGCATCTCTCCTGCGTGCGGAGCTCTGCAATGAAGGAAAGAGCATGCGCACAAGATGTTGGGCTGTGACAGCATTGCCAGGCTGGCGGCAGCTGTAGCTGTCTTGCAAAAATGGGCGCATAAGCGGCATATTACACAAGTAGCTCAGGCAAATCTGGGTGGTTTTTCATAAGCTGTTGAACCACTAAGTTGAGCATGTCGACCAGGCATGGTACGTCTGAGCTTGCCAAGATAGAGAGCCACTACCAGGTTACGGCTGTTATCACACATGACCATGTCTCGTTGTAGATTAAGCGTCGAGAGTATGTTTAGTCTGTTATACCTTTCAACAACTCTGCGGTAGTGTGCGGTTTGTCACCTAAACAAATTATTTTAAAGCAGAGCCTGTTGCGGCTTCACTGAGGAAGTGGTGCAGAGCTTACAGCTTGCAACTGATATGAACAATGTGCTTGGAGATGACAATTTTAAGTATGAAAAGGAGGAGGGGATGCATTAACTTCTGTAGGAAGGGGAGGAAATCCCAATGGAACTAGGGCTTAATACATCAGCCTTGATAGTGTACAGGTGCCAGGGTACGACTCTGTCCCGGTTACGACATTCACACAGTGTGCGATCCTGGCCACAAATACTTGTCCACGTGGTGGTTGTTAAGTGGACCTTCCCAATAACAGTGCTGGTCAGGACACGGGTGATATTATCGGACAAGTGCTGGTGCAAGGTGGGGATGATACATAGGGAAAAATAATGGGAGGCTGGCAAAGGAGTACTGAGTGATAGCGGCAATGAAGTTGCAGAAAGATTAAGTGTCCAAAAGCCTAAACCCCAAATTTCCAGGTCAAGTAGTCTGGAAATGTGTCTGTTTAGTGTTTCAGTCTGTGGATGGGTGTGTGGCTGGGTGTGTGGCTGTGTGTTTGCATTTGTGTTCCAAGGCCTAAGCTGGTGTAGCTGGATGGCTAAAAGCTGCCCTGGAACAAACAGACAACATTGCTGATTGTGCTTGCAAATGTGCAAGAACAGATGCAGGGCGGAAGGCATCTGTGCCTGCATCCTGGACACGGAAATGAAGCAGTGGTGTCACCCAAAGATGTGGACACTTAACCCCTTAAAGACCGCCCATACGCCTTTCAACGGCGACAAATTAGGGTACTTATTCCAAACCGCCGCTTTTTAACGGCGGTCAGAAAAAAGGGTCTAGCGCCCCCCAGAGTCGGAAAATTTCCGGGGTTTCAGCTTCCGGGGGTAGCCGAGACCCTGAAGATCATGATTCTGGCCGGTTTTTCCGGTCCCCGCTCACGTGATCACCGGTACACACAGTTTACCGATGATCACCTTACAGTAAATGACCGCGCCGGTAAAAAAAATCATTTATCTCCCATCTGGCATAAACAAACATGTCAGATGGGAGACAAATCTCATCCCCTGGTCCTCTCCGGTCCCCCGGTGTCGCCAAAGTGTCCCCCCCACCACCTTCCTCCCGAAAATCTAACATGGCGCCGAGCACACCGGCGCGCAGGCCGCATTTACCCTGTTCCTCTGGTTTCTGTCGCATGTGCTATGACACATACAACAGAAAACTGCTCCCCAGGCCCTGCCAGGTCACCGCCTATGTCCCCCGGTGTTCCCCGTACCTGTCTCAGCTCTCATCCCCCGCGGCCCCCTCCTTCACAGTGAACGCCGGTCACACGTGCAGAGCGCGGCTGTCAGCTCAGCTTCCTGGTTGCTCGCACTATGCAGCTGTGACCCGAGGAGGGTGGGTGCAAATTCTTTGCACCCACTCTTCTCAAATGGAGGGTCTGCACTCCTAGAAAATGGGGGATACGTTCCCTGAACGTGCCCCCCATATTCTAGAAGGTCCAGAATCGCCGCGGGACTTTCACAATGGATTACAGCAGGGACCCGATTTTTTTTTTCTTTTTAATAAATTGGTCAAAGAGGGAATGATTTTGGGGAGTGTCTTTTCAAATAATTTTTTTTTGTTGTCTTTTTTTTTTATTACTGTCAATTAGTTATGTCTGGTATCAAATAGACGCCGTGACATAACTAATTGCTGGGCTTGATGTCAGGTGACATTACACATCTGGTATCAACCCCATTTATTACCCCGTTTGCCATCACACCAGGGCAACGGGATGAGTTGGGGCGAAGCGCCAGGATTGGCACATCTAATGGATGCGCCACTTCTGGGGCGGCTGCGGCCTGCTATTTTTAGGCTGGGAAGAGTCCAATAACCATGGCTCTTCCCACCCTGAGAATACCAGACCCCAGCTGTCAGCTTCACCTTGGCTGGTGATCTAATTTGGCGGGACCCTACGTTTGTTTTTGTTTATTTATAAATAATTAAAAAAAAAAGAAAAAAACAACAGCTTGGGGAGCCCTCCAAATTGATCACCAGCCAAGGTGAAGCTGTCAGCTGTGGTTTGCAGGCTACAGCTGTCTGCTTTACCCTAGCTGTCTATCAAAAATAGGGGGGACCCCACGTCATTTATTTTAATTCTTTTTTTTCTTTTTGGGCTAAATACAAGGCTAGGCACCCTTTAGTGCCACATGAAAGGCACTAAAGGGTGCCAGCTTAAAATATGCAGGGGGTGGGACGTTATATATGTTTGACATCCATTCATCCATTGTAGCATTTTACGCTGTGTGCCCACAATCAGGGTTTGCAGCGTTTTGGGCGCAGAGTGTTTTCCCTGCATCCATAACGCTGCGTTGTGCAGTACAAGCACAGTGGGAGGATTTTTAGAAACCCCATGCCCACTGGGCTTCTTTTCTCCGCAGCATAAACCGACCTGTGGTGCAGCTTCCTGAGCCTCAGCATGTCAATTTATGCTGCAGAGATGAGTGTTCTGTGCAGGTAGAATAGAGCTAAAGTCCACAGCAGCCTGAACCCAAACGTGGGCATGGGCAGCTGCGTTCTCCTGTGGACAACACTCACATCTCTGCAGGAAGGCTGACACTGTGTACTAGACGCAATGTCGCTGGATCATGGCCACATAGCCTAACAGTGAGAATATTGTTGCTACAGCAACATTTTTGTGAAGTACCTGTGGATTCAAAATGCTTACTATACTCCTGAATAAAATCCTTGAGGGGTCCAGTTTCCAAAATGGGGTAACTTGTGGGGGGTTTCTAATGTATAGGTACCCAAGAGGCCCTGCTAATGTGACCTGGTGCCCGCAATTTATTTCAACTTTTCCAGAATTCAAATGGTGCTCCTTCCATTCCAAGCCCTCCCATTTATCCAAACTGAGGTTTTTGGCCACATATGGGGTATCCCTGCGCTCACAAGAAATTGGATAAAAACCTGTGGGGTCCACGTTTTGTTGTTGCCTCTTGAAAAAGTGAGAAATGTGATGCTAAAGAAACATTTTTGTGAAAAAAATGAAAATTTTCAATATGGCAACCTAAGCTTATCAAATTCTGTGAAGTATTCGTGGATTCAAAATGCTCAATATACACCTAGAAAAAAGCCTTGAGGTGTCTTGTTTCCAGAATGGGGTCACTTGTGGGGAACCTCCGCTGTTTAGGCATTTTAGGGGCTTTCCAAATGCGACATAGCGTCCACTAATTATTCCAGCCAAATGTTCAGTCAAATGGCACTTTTTCCCTTCCGAGCCCTGCTGTGCACCCAAACAGTTGATTTCCACCACGCATAAGGTATCAGCATATTCAGGAGAAATTGCACAATAAATTTTATGCTGCTTTTTTTCCTTCTACTCTTGTTAAAAAAAAAAGCTATGTGGTTGAAGTAACAATTTTGTGGTAAAAATGTATTTTTATCTTTTTTTCACAGCTCAACATTAAACTTCTGTGAAGCACCTGGGGGTTCAGGGTACTCACCAAACATCTAGATAAATTCCTTGAGGGGTTTATTTTCCAGAATGGGGTCACTTGTGGGGGACCTCCACTGCTTAGGCACCTCAGGGGCTCTTCTGATGCAACATGGTGTCCGCTATTGATTCCAGCCAATTTTGCAGTCAAATTGCACTCCTTCCCTTCAAAGACCTGCCTTGTGCTCAAACAGTTGATTTCCACCACATATAAGATATCACCAAACTCAGGAGAAATTGCACAATAAATTTCATGGTGATTTTTTTCCTGTTACCCTTGTGAAAAGAAAAAAAAAAGCTACCTGGTTGAAGTAACAATTTTGTGGTAAAAGTTTAATTTTTTTATTTTAATGGCTCAACGTTATAAAACTTCCGTGAAGCACCTGGGGGTTCAGGGTACTCACCAAACCAGGGCTGTGGAGTCGGAGTCGGAGTCGTGGAGTCGGAGTCGGAGCTCATTTTGGTGGAGTCGGAGTCGGAGTCGGTATAAAATGCACCGACTCCGACTCCTAAAATATATAATAAATTGGGGACAGGAGTGCAATGCAGAATGTGCTGAATATTTTACTAAATAATAACATTTAGTATAATGCTTATATTTAAGTGAAAAATTTATTGTAGTACAATGTGAACATCAGACATTTAATTGTTTTTATGATACAATAATCAAGATATTTGGATAGAACATAAAATATTTATTGGAATACAACTTTAGAACACAAAAAACTAATAAATTGTAAATATGTAATATATATATATATATATATATATATATATATATATATATATACACACAGTGTATATACACACACAAGATATATATGTAATCTACTGTATATTACATAGTGTATTACATATTTACAATTTATTACAGTTTTTTGTGTTCTAAAGTTGTATTCCAATAAATATATTTTATGTTCTATCCAAATATCTTGATTATCGTATCATAAAAATTATTAAATGTCTGATGTTCACATACACATATTCATGTACTACAATAAAGTTTTCACCTAACTAAGCAATATATGTAGGAGTCGGAGTCGGAGCCGGAGTCGGAGTCGGAGCCGGAGTCGGTGCAAGAGAATTTGAGGAGTCGGAGTCGGAGTCGAAGGTTTGGCTTACCGACTCCACAGCCCTGCACCAAACATCTAGATAAATTCCTTGAGAGGCCTAGTTTCCAACATGGGGTCACTTGTGGTGTTTTTTTTGCTGTTTACCTTAGGGGTCCTCCAAATGCGACATGGTGCCCGCAATCTTTTTCAGCCAAATTTCCTTTCCAAAATTCAAATATTGCTCCTTTCGTTCCAAGCCCTCCCATTTGTCCATACAAAGGTTTCCAACCACATGTGAGGTATCACCGCGCTCATAAAGTGGGTAACAAACATTTGGGTCAAATTTTTGGAATTACCTCTTTAAAAAGTGAGAATTGATGCTAAAGCAACATTTTTGAGAAAAAAATGACAATTTTCAATATGACAACGTAACGTTATCAAAATCTGTAAAGTACCTGTGGGTCCAAAATGCTCACTATACCCCTCGATAGAAGCCTTAAGGGGTCTAGTTTCCAAAATGGGGTCACTTGAGGGGGGCTTCTGCTGTTTAGGTACCTTAGGGGATCTGTAAATGCAACATGGTGCCCGCAATCTGTTTCAGCCAACTTTGCTTTCCAAAATTCAAATATTGCTCCTTTTGTTCCAAGCTCTCTCATTTACCTAAACAAAGGTTTCTGACCACATGTGGGGCATCGGCGCGCTAATAAGAAAGTGGGTAACAAAGTGTGAGGTCCAATTTTTGCTTACCTCTTGAAAAAGTAAGAAAATTAGTGCTAAAGCAACATTTTTAGGTAAAATGTTATTTTTATTTTTTTCATTCCACATTACTTTAGTTCCTGTGAAGCACCTGAAGGGTTAATAAACTTCTTGGATATGGTTTTGAGTACCTTGAGGGGTGCAGGTTTTAGAATGGTGTCACTTTTGGGTATTTTCTGTCACCTAGGCCTCTCAAACTCACTTCAAATTTGATGTGGTCCCCAAAAAAATGGTTTTGTAAATTTTGTTGAAAAAATGGGAAATTGCTGATGAACTTTGAACCTTTCTAACTTCCTAACCCCAAAAAATTTTGCTTCAAAAATTGCGCTGATCTAAAGTAGACAAGTGGGAAATGTTATTTCTTAACTATTTTGTGTGACATAACTCTGGTTTATGGGCATAAAAATTAAAAAAGTTTGAAAATTGCAAAATTTTTAATTTTGTCAAATTTCAGATTTTTTCACAAATAAAATAAAAAAATATTATCCTAAATTTACCTCTAACATGAAGTCCAATATGTCACGAAAAAAACAAACAAAATCTCAGAATCACCGGGATCCATTGAAGCATTCCAGAATTATAACCTTATCAAGGGACACTGGTCAAAATTGCAAAAAATGGCCTGGGCATCAAGTACAAAACTGGCTTCGTCCTTAAGGGGTTAAAGTTGTGGACCCAGGCATTCTGCACACCTAGTCGGGTGCTTTAATGACATGTACTACAGAATCAACTTAAGCATGGAGGAAGCTGTGTATGAGGCCTGCAACACCGATTGGTCAAGCTTGTGGGAAATAAAATTTTGAGGGCCGTCTGATAGTCCTGTAAAAATTTGGCTGTTGATATGGTATAGGACTAGTCAGCAGGTTTTTGCTACGTCATCTTAGAGGACCATGATGTAGGCAGAGGCCGTGAATCTAACAAAGTTTCACATAGTTTACTGGGTGCAGCGGTTCTGACAATGAGTTTTTAGATTCAGCAATGCAGAATCCAGTCCAGTAATGAATCTTCTTAAGCTAAAACACACACATAGCAGGTAAACAATTACACACAATGTGAACAGAGGCTCATCACTGAAATCTTTGTGTTAACTCCTGCAGCATGCTGTCTTCAGATAAAATAGCAAAAACCTGCTGACAGATTCTCTTTAAGGAGTGGAAGTACCACACCCCTACCAGGAACTAAGTGGTAAGGTGAATGAAAATCTGTGTCACGCACAACAACTACAAAATAACCTTTTAATCCCACTGTGAGCCAGGACGAAAACGTGAAGTGTTACTTTATCGGACCATGCTGTAGCCGTGCCAATTGTTACATAAAGCGGAGCTCTCACCAACAGCTAATATTGCAGATATGTGTGATCCCGGATGTTTCACCATTTGCATGCCGTGGTTGCACTCACCAAGCATGTAATCAGTTTAAGAAGAGTAAAGCGTTTCTTCTTTCAGCCCATCAACACTCAAAAGTTAAAAAAAAATAAAATAAAACCAACACACCCAAATCTTTTGTAACTCCTTCACGAAATTTGACGCAAGTTTATGACATGGTCATAAGGGGTTCCCTCGAAATCACGTAAACTTTCATCATACCGATCATGTGGGCACAGAAGCTGTGTTCACACCGTCTCTGATGGGAGCTCAGAGAAAATTATATCCAAGCTTCGGCAATTACCGCCAGTGACGCACAACCCCTAACAGTTTAACCCCCTAACTGCAACAATTTTAGCGATTGAAGCATTTAGGAGTCTAGGAGAGGGAGTGTGTTTCTCCTGAATCATGAATTTAAGAGATGTAGATGGAAACCTTAATGTAAATTCTCAGCATAGAGCAAAGGATAAATGTTAACTAATCCATTATGTTCTGCACCCCAAACTGCCACCAACAACATTCAATTCAACCCACAAAAACTTAAATCCCCACTCAGGTACGTTATCTGTTAAAAGGAAATATATGGGACTTCCAAGTTACTGGTAGCACAAAAGCTCTGGAATTGCGCCCTTCCTTCTAATCACTACAAACGGGCCTAAATCACAGTTAAAATCCACGTTTTGCATTATTTGAGTGAGAAAACCCCTTGGTGTGTGTCTCCAGAAACATGAGTTGGGCACAATGTATGGGCACTATAATATACTGGGCACTGCAAGGGCTTTTTATACACACTTAATTTTGAAACATTCACTGCGTTTGACTCCATGGGTTTCTCCAGACACAAAATTGTCACTACACCCATACATGAATTCCAAGAGGGAAGTAATTTCCAAAATGGACTCCCTTCAAGAGGTTTCTGCTGTTCAACACCTCAGGGGCATCGCAATTGGAGAACACAATATTCTAGAAAAATCTGTACTCTTTCCCTTCCAAGCCCTGCTGTGTTGCCGAACAGTACAGTGCAGGCACATGTGGGGTACTGCCACATCCAGGAGAAATTCTGTATAATATTATAGGGCCTGTTTTAGCCATTCCTTTATTAAAAAAAAAAAAAAAAACTTGGGCTAAAACATTTTTGAAAAACAAAACAAAAAAAAAAAAAAACAAAACTAATTATTCTTTCTTCACAGCCCAATGGTAAACACTTTGGCACATCAGAGTTGTCAATTTGCTCAATGCACACCTAGATTACTTAATCTTTATTTTTATATAGCGCTAATTTATTCCGCAGCACTTCACATACATCAGGAACGCTGTCCCCATTGGGGCTCACAATCTAAATTCCCTATCTGTAAGTCTTTGGAGTGTGGGAGGAAACCGGAGTACCCGGGGGAAACCCACGCAAACACGGGGAGAACATACAAACTCCTTGCAATGTTATCCTTGGTGGGTTTCGAACCCAGGACCCCAGTGCTGCAAGGCTGCAGTGCTAACCACTAAGCCACCATGCCACCCGTCATTGAGGGGGTTTACTTTGTAAGGCCTCTTTGACAATTTCGCGTAAAGCACATACGTGTTTCACGGTCCATGGTGAAGGTGCGTATTCTACATGTGCGGTCCCTGTGTTATCCGGACAGCATGAACTTGTATGCTTACCTGCCTCAGTCGCTCGTGTTACTTCTGGAAACAGCAGCCCCAGAGGTATGTATAAAAATTCTTTATTTTTATGTGACACGTGTTTTCTCTGGGTCGTATCTCACTGTTGTCATATCGATCATATCAGTGTGGGGGTCTGTATGACATCTGTGCTGCCGATGAAAAACGGACATGTCATGTGGAGCACGCAGACACACGGAACATGTGAAAAGATGGACGAGTGTGTAAACCCATTAAATTTAGCAGGTCTACATGTGTCCGTGTCTCCGGTACATGTGAAAGAGCGTCACATGTACCAGAAACATGGAAGTGTGAAACATGCCTAAAATGGCATCACTTATGGGGGGAGGGAGACTACTTTTTTGGCATGTCAAAGGCTCTGCCAATGTGACATGGCACCCACAAACCATTCCAATAAAATAGTAACGTCAATATGGTGCTCCTTACATTCAGAGTTTTGCAATGTACCTCAAAAGTAGTTTTCGACCACATGGGTATTGGCGAACAGAGGAGAAGTTATGTAATAAATTCTACATCCATTTCCTCCTATTACTCGTTTTGAAACTTTAATACCAAATCAACATTTTACTTGGAAAAAAATTGTAATTCTTTATTTTCATTTCCCAATGTTATACAATAACATGAATTGTCTGAGGGTTAAAAATTGCTTACTATATCACTAGATAATTTCCTTAAGAGGTGAGTTTTCAAAAAAATGTTCACTTCTGTGGGGTGGAGGGGGGGGGATGTTTCTTCTATTTCGACATGTCAGGGGATCTTAAAATGCAATACGGCATCCGCAATCTAGCCAAAATTGCACTTCAATTCAGATAGCACTCCTTCCCCCTCGAGCTCTATCATGCGCCCAAACTGTAGTTTTCCACCACAAATGGAGTATATCTTTACTTAAGAGAAAATAAAATCATACACTGTTTTTCCATTTTTCCTATAAGACTGCGGGGAATGAGGGTGCAGCAGTGGAGCGGGTCATCGGGGGCACGAGCAGGCTGTAGCAGTCTGCCGTGACCACGTGGGCCCGCTCATTATATATGCACGCCCATACTCCCGCCCATCATCTCTCAGCGCTGAAGGCAGCACTGACAGGTGGGCGGGGTGATGGGCGGGGGGATGGGGAATGAGCGGGGGGGGGGGGGGTACGCGCATAATTAACAGCCGGCCCGCATGATCACCCCTGGCAACTACAGCCTGGAGTGATCATGTGCGGCTGTATTCACTGCCCCCCGTGCATCATTATCAGCGCGGGGTGCAGTGAATCAGTGTTCTCACCCGTCACCGTGTGTGGAGCTGTCCCCCTGCAGCATCGCGATGTCTTCCTGTCTGTGCCGGTCAGCTGATCTGTGTAGAAAGCGGTGAGCACAGCGATTATGTCATCCCTGTACGCGCCGCTAGTGTCCACACAGATCAGCTGACCGGCACAGACAGGAAGACATCGCAATGCTGCAGACAACGGTGACGGCTCCACTCAGCGGCGCTGCAGCTGAGACAGAGGAAGATGATCGGTGCTGCAGGGAGTGAGGAAGGGTGAGTGTAAACGTTTTTTTTTTTTTTTTCTGTGCCATAGGATACAGGCCATATACCAGGATGAGGGTATTTTATGAGCAGGATGGATGGGGGTATTTTAGGAGCAGGATGGATGGGGGCATTTTATGAGCAGGATGGATGGGGGTATATGAGCAGGATGGATGGGGGTATATGAGCAGGATGCATGGGGGTATATGAGCAGGATGGATGGGGGTATATGAACAGGATGGATGGGGGTATATAAGCAGGATGGATGGGGGTATATGAGCAGGATAGGGGTATATGAGCAGGATGCATGGGGGTATATGAGCAGGATGGGGTAAATGAGCAGGATGGGGTAAATGAGCAGGATGGGGTAAATGAGCAGGATGGATGGGGATATATGAGCATGACGGGGGTATATGAGCAGGATCATATACAAGGCAGGAGGATCGTTACCAGGATGGGGTACCTTAGTAGAGAATTTGGGGACATTACCCCCATAAGTGTCAGCAGCAGATCCTCGCCCCATAACAGTCATGACCAATTTTTTGGTTAACATTTTATTTTCCTATTTTCCTCCTCTAAAACCAGCATGTGTCTTATGGTCCAGTGCGTCTTATAGTCCGAAAAATACGGTATATGGAAATGCTATTTATTTCGTGCTCCAAAATTCAAATAGCGCTTCTTTCTTTCTGAGCCCTGCGTTTAAACAGTAGCTTTCCACCATAAATCTGGTATCCATGTACTCATTTGGTACAACAAAATTGTATGGTTCATTTTTTTCCTGTTACCCTTATGAAAATGTAAAAAATGTTGCTAACGCAATATTTTTGTAAGAAATTAAAAAGTTTTCATTTTTTCATTCCACATTTTTATTTCTGTGAAGCACCTAAGCAGTATAACAATTCAAAATTTGAAAATTGCTAAATGTTCAATTTTTTTTATATTTTCATAAACGTTAATCCTAATGAGCAAAATTTACCACTAACATGAAGTACAATGTGTCATGAAAATAACCATCTCACCATCAATGGGAAATGTTGAAGCATTCCAGAGATAACGTGTGTGTTTGTGTGTGTGCGTGTGTGTGCGTGCGTGTGGCGTGCGGGATTGGCATTCGCACTGTCGCAGCTACAGCCACAAAATTTTGCACACTCGCACTTCTGGCCCCGAGAGCGTCATAGGCTATGTTTTGAGGGAAATTTTAACCCCGCTCTTTACAGTTATTCACCAAATAACCTGCCTCCATTAAAGCGAATGGAGTGGGGAGCCACAGTGCAGCCAGAACTTCAGAAGAATGCACAGCCACGCCCTTATATGGAATGTTGGCGTGTCACAATGCAGCCAGGGAAAGAGACAGACACAAAGACAGACAAAGAGACAGACTGACAGGGAAAGAGAGGGAAAGAGAGACAGGTAAAGAGACAGAGACAGACATAGGGAAACAGACAGGGAAAGAGGGAATTTGTTTTGTGGTTTTTGTGTGCAGAATACATTTTTGTTAATACATTCTATTTTGTAAACAGCAGTTATTAACCCGGGCAAAGCCGGGTAGTACAGCTAGTTACCTTATAAAGTGCCTAACGCCATTACCGGCATCCACGCAATGTTCTGCCCACTCCTCCCGGCGGGGAGGCTAGTACACTAACCCTTACAGCCGCTAAGCGGTGGCTACTTAGTTTCCTGCCACCGGCACCAAGGACATGTGCATGTCGTACAGTTCGCCTGGGAGCACACTTAGGATGAGTGAACACCTTTTCTTAAAGGACCAGCACGCTCTAACCTGGAAGTGACTCAGTGCCAAAGGCTGAAAGGCACTATTTAAGGCATCCTTACCCTATGGGAAGTGCCTGGGGAACATGGTCTATCATTAAATAAGCATTGATTGTTGTTCAGGTCCCTTACCCTTGGGCTGCTTGCACTTGTCTGTCTCAAAGCATCTACAGCACCCATTGCTGCACTTATTCATACCGGCCGTGTCTGCTGTAATAGCTGTACCCAATGCTGCACCTATCCATACCGACCGTGCCTGCCATACACGTTGCTGCACCTACTTATACCTGCCGCATCGACCTTATCAGAGGCAGTCATTGTCTCTACCCGGACCCCTGAGGCCAGCTATCGTAGTACAGTTTCCTTGAGTGTCATCTGGTGTTTACTCGCAGCAAAGCCCAACCTCACAATTAGAGGCTCTGATGAATACCCAGTGTGCACCTAATCACGCCACTCAGGCGTATCATGTGCTTGTGGCCCAGTGGGTCCTCTCCCGAGAGCAGTTTGCCCAGGACATGGATCCTGCTGACTCCAATGCTGTCCTGCTTACCAGCCTGCAGTAACAGATTGTCCAGCAGCGAGAACAATAGGACCAGATTCTGAACCATCTGCGGTCTGTTGACACCGGTCTGCACGCCTTAACATAAGCGTTTCCGTCCACTTCGGTTCCATCTGTACTCCCCACTTTGGCAGCAATTCTCCAAGCTCCGGTTTGTCTACCCCTCCGCGATTTGACGGTGATCCCAAGTCCCATCTCGGACTGAGACAAAGTGGCCTTTATGAAGGCACACCTGAATGGCGAGGCTATTGGTTGGATAAATCGATTACACTGGTCAACACTAAAAAAAAAAAAAAAATCAACAGCAAAGGTAATATGTCTGTTTTATGGCGTTTGATGTGTGGATTCCAAAAATATGCTTAGTTTTGCTCTCACAAAATCTCTGACATAGAAGTACTTTGTTATTACGCTATTTCTGCATTTTCAATGTATGCTGGGCCCCTCATGTGTTATGCTCAAGTTGTTCAAATGGGCTTCGTGACTGGTTGAATATGAGGAACTTGGCTATACTATTTGCTGTTCCCATGATTTGGAGAACCCAAAAAACAGTGATGACTTCTACTTTTGTTTTGTCAAACTGAAGAGCTTTTCTACAAAGAACAAACATAAGATGAATTACCCAGAACTTGAATCAGCGATTAAGCCAGTTGCACATGATGGCACCTTGCCAGTTCCTGTACTACCATTGTCTGGATTGGATAAAAATGAAGTAGAATAGGAAGACTATGGAGCTGAAGCTACAGGCGAAGACATGGAGACCTCAAGTCAAGATGAGCATGCACCTGATTGAGCAGGCGAGCAAGCAGAACGTTTTACTTAACATATATTAAATGATCTCATCAGACACCTTTCATTGTCAAAAGATAAAGCTCAACTTCTTGCATCTAGGTTGAAACAGAATAATCATCTTCCTGATGATTTCAAAGTATGTTTTTACCGAAACAGAAGTAATACTTTAAAACACAATTTTTCACAGTTGATGGACCAATGGTGTACTGTAACAATGTGAATGGCCTCTTTGAAGAACTGAGTCAGGAGTATTTTATTGCAGATTGGCGATTGTTTATTGATTGAGAAGTTTGAAAGCAGTGTTGCTTCACAATGGAAAGATGAAACCAGCAAACCCTATTGCTCATTCATGTCATTTAAAAGGAAGTTATGAATTCTGTCAGTGGTTTTGGATGCTATACAATATAAGCATCATCAATGGAATATCTGTGGAGATTTGAAAGTGATTAGCCTGCTAATGGGAATGCAAGGAGGTTTCACAAAATATTGTTCCTTCTGGTGTTGATGGGACAGTAGAAATACAGTAGAGCATTACGTTCGTCGTGATTGGGGACAAAAAGATCTATACTCCAGGTAGAGACAATGTTCCGCATAATCCTTTAGTTGCTCCAACAAAAATCTTTCTTCCTCCACTACATATAAAATTGGGATTGATTAAAAACTTTGTGAAAACCATGGCAAAGACAAATTCACAAAGGTTCCAGTACATGTCACAGAAATTCCCCAGCATTTCACCAGCAAAACTGAAGGATGTAGTATATGTTGCTCCTCAGATAAGTGAGCTTACGAAAGATTTTGTGTTTTAAGGAACTCTAAATGATAATGAACTGAGATCTTGGAAAAGCTTTAAGTGGATATATAAAAACTTCTTAAAAAATAAAATTTTCAGAATATATTTGAAGGTGTTTAGGAACTGCTAAATGCATACCGGTGTCTTGGATGTCACATGTCTGTGAAAATGCACTTTTTGCATTCACATTTAAATTTCTTCCCGCAAAATCTATTCACTAAAGCACAAAAGTCACCTGCGATGATTAAAAAATTTTTTTTTGCAGACCTGTGTTATGGGAGAGAAGCGATCCTATCGTCCCGAACCTGCAACCCTTTCTAGATGCGTACAGCAACGTATTTGAAGAATCTGTTCGGATCTCCTAAGCAGCATTTTTGTTTTTTGAGACTGCCAGGGGAGTCTCACCATAAGCCAGTATACCATCTGTTTACGCACCCTGTCCGCCGAACTGGGCTGAAATAATGAGGCACTGGTGGCTGCTTTCTGGTAAGGACTGTCCGGTAGGTTCAAGGACGAAGAGGGCACTTGTGATGTGCTTTCTTCTATGGACGAGCTGGTATCTTTCGCTATCCGCACCTATCTCAGCTTCCAAGGGACGTTCTAGAGAGGCAAAATGAGGGGGAGGTCATTGTGCATGGCTCCTACATTCCAGACACTCATCATGCAACAACCTGTGGTCATCGATCATCTCCATGAGCCCACGGAGGTGCATTAGGTGCATCAGGCAAAGCCTCACAGAGAGGACTGTCGAAAGGAGAGGGGTGCTTCTACTGGGGAAATATCTAAAAAAAACTGACCCGCACATCCAACAAATGTGAACAGGTGCTAACTGAAAAAAACATAGTAACTATAAAATGCATACAGCTGCACACAGAAAAAGCTGAAAATGTACAAGGGAAAATATGGCACTGCATTACTACAAAAGAGAGATATTTAGTTTATGTATTGGCCAATGCATGTAAGCCCGGAAACCAACGGCAAGGTATATCTCTGTAATCCGGGAACCTAACTTAAATGCCACTATCTAGATTAAAAACAACCGTGTCTGGGCAAAATGCCACTATTTGGACTACAAACCTCCATGTATGGGCGGCTAGGCTCCTGCTACAATGGTTATGAACACAGCCAGGTGTTAAGGGTACTTTACACGTTGTGATCTCAATATCGATATTGCTAGCAAGCGTACCCACCCCCGTCGGTTGTGCGACACGGGCTAATCGCTGCCCGTGGCGCACAACATTGCTTACACCCGTCACACAAGCTTACCTTCCCTGCGACGTCGCTCTGGCCGGCGAATCGCCTTCTTTCTACGGGGGCGGTTCGTGCGGCGTCACAGCGACGTTACACGGCTGACGCCCAATAGAAGCAGAGGGGCGTAGATGAGCGGGCGGAAGATACCGCCCAACTCCTTCCTTCCTTCTTTTCCAGTGGACACAGGTAAGAGATGTTCATTGTTCCTGCGGTGTCACACGTAGCGATGTGTGCTGCCGCAGGAATGACGAACAACATCGTACCTGCAGCAGCAACGATATTAAGCAAAGAAGCGACGTGTCAACGATCAAAGATTTTTGACGTTTTTGCGATCATTGATAGTGGCTCCTTGGTGTCACGCTGCGATAAAGCTAACGGCGCCGGATGTGGGTCACTAACGACGTGACCCCCAACGATATATCGTTATCGATGTCTCTGCGTGTAAAGCACCCTTTAGGTCGGAGTGCTCAGTCAGAAAGAAACTCACTAGAAAAGACTTAAAAAAAAAAAAAAAAAAAAAAAAAAAAAGACATTTTTGTGTACTCACTGTAAAATGTCTTCCTTGGAGCCTTTCATTGGGGGACACAGACTGGGTATTATGATGTCTCCAGTGGATGCGTGACACTAGATTTGAAAAAGTGTTAGCTCCTCCTCCCACAGCATATACCCTAGCTAGGCAGGAAACTAGCTCAGTTTGGTGTAAAAGCAGTAGAAGGACAACCAAAACCACAAGGGTGGGAGCTGTGTCCCCCAATGAAAGGCTCCAAGGAAGACATTTTACGGTGAGTACACAAAAATGTCATTTCCTTTCTCGCCTTTTCATTTGACACAGACAGTGGGACGTCCCAAAGCAGTCAGTCCCTGGGTGGGAACTGAACTATTAACAGTGTAGAACATCAGCCTAAGCGCCGACTAACAACTGCAACTGCAGTGAACACATAACATTGTCAAGAACCGAGCAGTGGCCACTTATAAATGGGCCACTGCTGCCTGAAGGACTTGTCTTCCAAGAGCAGCATCCGCGGAGGCATGCGTATGCACTCTGTAGAATTTTGTGAACGTGTGCACACTGGACCAGGTAGCGGCCTTGCAAAGTTGGGCCGCCGAAGCCTGATGGCGAATAGCCCAGGAGGCACCCACTGCTCGCGTAGAGTGGGTCCGCACAGATTGAGGGGGAACGGCACCTCGTGCTTTGTATGCCTCACAGATGGCAGTCCTGATCCATCGAGAAATCGTGGATTTAGACGCCGGGTTGCCCTTTTTGTGTCCTACTGGGAGGACGAAGAGGGCATCGGACTTGCACAACGGCGCTGTTCTGGAGGTGTAGATCCGCAAAGCACTGACAAGATCTAGAGTGTGAAGGGCTTTTTCAAAGGAGTGGACCAGGACCGGGCAATATGACGGCAACACAATGTCCTCGTTCAGGTGGAAAGAGGCTACGACCTTCGGAAGAAAGGCGGGGGAAGGCTGAAGGACCACCTTATGATGGAATATCAGATACGGTGAGCGACAGGAAAGAGCTGCCAGTTCGGACACTCGCCTGATAGAGGCAATAGCGACTAAAAAGGCAACTTTCCAAGACAGTCGTTGAAGAGAGATTTCTCTTAAAGGTTCGAAAGGAGGAAGCTGAAGAGCTCCGAGAACCAGATTCAGATCCCAGGGATCTAAGGGGTGGCGATAAGGAGGGACCAAATGCGCTACCCCTTGAAGAAAGGTACGGACCTGAGGGCGAGAAGCCAGCTGCTTCTGGAAAAATATTGACAAGGCAGAAATTTGTCCTTTAAGGATACTGAGAGCTAGTCCAGACCTTCTTGCAGAAAGGCAAGAACATTAGGGATTGAAAAGGTAAGGGGCGACCGATTATGACGGTCATACTAGGAAAGATAGGTCTTCCAGGTCCTGTGATAAATACTGGAGGAGGAGGGCTTCCGAGCATTAAGCATGGTATGAACTACCCTAGAAGAAAGACCCGACTTGGCTAGAATCAAAGATTCATGCGTCACGCCGTCAAATGCAGCTGTGCTGTACTCTGGTGGAATATTGGACCTTGCGACGGAAGATCCGGGCGACGCCAGGGAGTGTCGCCGAGAAGTTGGAGAAGCTCTGGGTACCAGGCTCTCCTGGGCCAGTCCGGGGCCACGAGGATCACCGGGATTCCCTCCGCTTTGATTTTCTTGATTACTCTCGGAATGAGAGGAAACGGAGGGAAGATGTAGGGCAGGCGAAACTGCGACCACGGGAAGACTAAAGCGTCGGAGCCGAGCGCTAGCGGGTCTCTCGACCGTGATATGAAGGGATGCATTTTGGCGTTCAACCGAGACGCCATGAAGTCCACATCTGGGAGTCCCCAATGAAGAGTGATCTGATGGAACACTTCGTCGTGGAGGGACCATTCCCTTGCCGCTAGACCTTGCCTGCTGAGAAAGTCTGCGGCCCAGTTGTCTACCCCCGGAATATGGACAGCTGAAATAATGGGAATGTGCATCTATGCCCAAAGAAGAATCCTGGAGACTTCTTTCATCGCTGCCCTGTTGCGAGTTCCTCCCTGACTGTTGATGTAAGCCACAGCTGTGGCATTGTCTGACTGGATCCGAACAGGGAGGCCCAATAGCAAGGGCTGAAAGTTCTGAAGGGCCAAAAATATGGCTCTGATCTCTAGAACGTTGATGTGAAGGGAGCGCTTGGAGGGAGACCAGCGTCCGTGAACAGTGTGGCGGAGAAACACCGCCCCCCAGCCTATCAGGCTGGCATCTGTCGTGACTACTTGCCAGTGGACAGGGCGGAAGGACTTCCCTTGAGATAGGGATGAGGCTTGAGTCCACCAAACGACCATGACCGGTCTAGAGAAGCTGGATTCTTGTCCCAGGAGAATAGAAGATCCAGTTGTAGAGGGCGCAGATGGAATTGGACAAAAGACAAGGCTTCCATGACTGCTACCATCTTGCCTAACACTCATCCCATTCCGAAGGGATGTGTAACGGCGGGAGCGGAGGGATTGGGCGGTCCGGATCAGGGAAGACCTCGTCTTCTGGAAGAAAAACCCGGGTCTATCAGCATACCTAAAAAGGTGATGCGCTGATGAGGAATGAGGGATGACTTGTTAAAATTGATAAGCCATCCTAGCATTGACAGCGTGTCAAGGCAAATCTGCACGCTCTCTAAGCAAACTTGAAGAGAGCTCCCCTTGACCAGTAGGTCGTCCAAATAGAGAACGACCAGGACGCCTCTGGGGTGTAAAATGGACATGACGGCGGCCATGGCCTTTATGAAGGCCCGAGGCTCAGTGGCCAGTCCAAAGGGGAGGGCCCTGAATTGGAAATGACAGTGTCCTACGGCAAAACGAAGGAACCATTGATGAGATACACATATGGGAATGTGTAAATAAGCATCTTGAATGTCTATAGAAGCTAGGAATTCTCCCGGTTCCATGGCGGCTAGTACTACTCTCAATGATTCCATTCAGAAGGTCCGAATCCGTACGGATCTGTTCAGCCTTTTGAGGTCCAAGATAGGGCGGACAGAGCAATCTTTTTTGGGAATGACAAAAAGGTTTGAATATAAACCTTTGCTGCGCTGTTCCAGGGGCACTGGAATGATAACGTTTGCTTTCTGTAAGGAGGCTATGGTCTGAAATAAGGCCTGGCTTTGAGTTTTGGACTTTGGAAGACGAGAACGCAGAAACCTGTTGGCCGGCAGGGAATGGAAATCGATCTTGTAACCTGAGGTGACTATTTCTCGAACCCAAGCATCGTGAGTGTGGTCTAGCCAGATATCCCGAAAAAGCAGAAGCCGCCCTCCGGACAGCATGTAAGGTATATATATCCTCGTGACATTTTTTTGAGATAAAGATCAGTTATGATCATACAACCTATATTTTAAATTGGATGTCCATCACTAACCTCTGTATTGCAGTCTAGTGGATCAAGAATCACTTTTATTTGTGCAGTACACAAGAATATGTACCCTCTCTAAGCTGCATAAAGTGGCACCCACCGTGATCATATATTCCTCAAGGTAGATATTCTATGCATTTAGTGATTATTCATCATAAACCATGGAGACATATCCCCTCAAGTTGTGTATCTCCATAATACCATAATGGTATATGACCATACAATTTGTGTCATGAATAGGATGACTAATGCTAACCTTTACATTATTTAGTTGATCCAGAATCACTTGCATCTGTGCGACATACAAGGATCTGTACTCCTTCTCAGCTGTATAAAACGGAGCTCACTATGATTATATAGCATTCAAGGTAGATATTCTACGCCCTCCATGATTGTCTCGCCATGATCCACAGATACATATTCCCTCAAAACCTGGCTTCATAACAATCCCATAATAATGCAAACTGATTTTTTGGGGTTAACCTACATTTATCTCATTCATCTAGATCAACTCATGTTGTTACAGTACTAATAGAATTATTCCTGCTACAAAAGCAGATCGCCATGTTCATTAGTTCCTTCAACAGTGCATAAAGGTATATATACACCGCAGATGTACTTCTAGGTTCTATTTTGTGTATAGTCTCTGAATAAACATTCTTGCATACAGTTGTCACACATATGACACTAAAAGCATATTGATCTTTGTTTCCCTGAACGTCATTTCAGGTTCTTCAATGTTGCTAACCCACCTTAATATCCAATCGACGACATCCAGTCATTCACCACTATTTCCCCTTAGGTGGGTGTATGTTTTGCTATTATGACTTTTTCTCATGTATCACATGATATCTATGTTTTCTTGGGAGAGGATGTTATTTTTATGCTTCTTAAACCATCCATGTAACACTTTGTGCATAAAAAATTATGGACATTTGATTCTTCCATTATATATGTAATTTGTAAATTTTAATGTATTATACACGTTTACAGTATTTTCTCTTTTGTTCCTTTACTGTTACATCAGATAACCTTTCCTCGAGAAAGACCGAGTATACGGTCGAAACGTTGGATTGGTCCAGAACCTTTTTTTGATATATGCACTAATAAATATTTTGAAGCATCAAAGCATTTTGTTCCTGTATTCCTTTTATCAGTGTGCCGGAGCTATCTCTATTTGTATGGCCTGAAATAAGGCCTGGCTTTGAGTTTTGGACTTTGGAAGACGAGAACGCAGAAAACTGTTGGCCGGCAGAGAATGGAAATCGATCTTGTAACCTGAGGTGACGATTTCTCGAACCCAAGCATCGTGAGTGTGGTCTAGCCAGATATCCCGAAAAAGCAGAAGCCGCCCTCCAACAGGAGTCGGATCTGCGGGATACCTGGCGTCATGCTGAGGTGGCCTGTACAGGGCGAGGTCCCTTAGGTTTAGATTGCTTGGAGTGGGAACGCCAGGAAGAGCCCCTTGAGGGACCGGATCCCCGATCTGAGCGTTGGGACGATCCTTGTGCTGATGGTTTTTGGGGAGCGGGCCGAAAGGACTGCCTGCGCCAAGAAGATTTTTTAAAATTCCTGGATACAGGCCGCTTTTGTGGTAGAATGGTACTTTTACCACCCGTCTCAGATATGAGTTTGTCCAGGGATTCTCCAAACAGACGAAGGCCATGGAAGGGGAGTGTGGACAGGGATTTCTTGGAGGCACTGTCCGCATTCCATATCTTTAGCCACAGGACTCTGCGGGCAAAGAGCATTGTCTGCCGTTAGGGCTGACTAACTAGCTGCATCTAGGGAGCCGTGAAGAAAATAATTAGAGGCTAGAGAGAACAAATCAAGGATCTCAAAAGCCTCCGGAGGAATATTACAAGAGCGAAGCATCCTGCACAGGTTCCTACTCCACACACCCATAGCTATCGCGACCCATATCAAGGCAAACCGGGGACGAAGAGAGGAGCCCGAAGCCTGGAAAATAGATTTGACCGCAGCATC
The DNA here is from genome assembly GCF_048569485.1 of Anomaloglossus baeobatrachus. NCBI lineage: Eukaryota > Metazoa > Chordata > Amphibia > Anura > Aromobatidae > Anomaloglossus > Anomaloglossus baeobatrachus. The sequence goes on from NC_134353.1 coordinate 429,567,531, forward strand.
AACTGCACAGTCAGACGAGTCCTTGAGAGACGCATTGTCTGAAAGAGACATAACCGTGTGTTTAGCCAGCCTGGATACTGGCAGATCCACAACAAGGGGTACTGACCAGGTCTTAACCATTTCAGATGGAATGGGATAAGCTAATTAAGTGAAGGTTTTTTTATTAAACCTTCTATTAGTGTGATCCCACCGTTTAGATATGAATTGATGAAAAACCGGATCCTGGGCAAAGGACTTAAGAGGCTTCTTGGCTCGCTTGATTACCGACTGAGAAGTCGGGTCAGGAGGCTGATCAGAGATCAACAGAGTGATTGACACCCGAAATTAGTGTGTCTTCTATATGCCTAGACTCAGAAGGGACATCTGAATCAGAGTCAGAGTCTTGGGAATCGTGACTACTAAAAGTCACGGAGCCTGGGTCAGACTGATCATCGTCCGAGTCGAATGAGGCGTAGCGGTCGCAATGGCGCCTTTTGGAAACAGCCTTTTTACGTTCTGGGGAAGAGAGACCAGACGAAGCAGGTGGGCTCCTCTGAGAAAGCTGAGCCGGGGGGAGGCTGTGGGAGCCTGTGGAAGGCTGGGATTAGAAGAGCCCATGCCGGAATAACGTCATCAGACGGGGGTGCTGCCTGGCTGGTGGGCGGAGCAGAATCCAAAAGACTGCACGGCCTCCTAGTCAGGCAACGGGGTCTGTTGTGACACGGTAGTAGGGGCATCGCAGCCCCGGCATAGTGGATAGTTTCGGCCATTAGAAAACGAGCGTCCACAGGTGGTACAAGCATAGTACAGGTCCGTAGAGGACGCCTGGGAAGCTTTATCACGTTAGCAACAGTCCTACAGTCCCATAGTAGGGTTATGTCGCTGTTACTATGGCATATACTGTCAAACAGTCGGCATATACCTGCAGGCAGAGTCAGTATATACCGCTAACAGCTGATATACACCGCTAGCAAGCAGGCACACACCGCTAGAGAGACAGCGATATACCGCTGAGCAGAGCGGTATATAGCGCTGTAGAAGTGCAGAGCCAAGGAGGCGATCCAGCGTTCCTGGCAGCATGGAGGGGAGAGACGGCCACCGGAGGCTGATTTGCTGACTGAGGGAGCGGCTTCCAGAGCAGTGAGAGGGGCGTTACTAGAATGCAGGCTGACGCCGGGGGCTAAATTAATGAGGCTCCCGGGATCACGGCCTGAATCGCCCCACCGGCGCCTTATTAGGCGGCGGTTTGGATGCAGGGGACAGAGAACTAGTCGTCTCCCTACCTGCTCCTGGCTCCGTCTGAAGACGCGTCGGTCCGGAAATGCGGGGATCTCAGGGACGCATCTTTGGCTCAAGGCTGAGGCAGGTCCTCGGCGCTGCTTAGCCCTCTGGAGCTAGCTTGGTGTGAGGTGCTTCCAGGGAGCCTGGAGGGGTACGCAGACCCGACCACTTGGGCGCGAGGGAAGACTGACGGCTTGTGCACGCCAGGTTTCCTCTGCCCGTAAGCGGGGGGGAAACTAGGGTGGCAAGGCACCCTGGTATTGCCCTATAATCAAAAATAGGAAAAAACTAAATAAAAAAAATAAGCTGGCCTGGGGCTCAGGCCAGACATGTCAGCCTCCCTTCTGACACTAGAAAAAAAACTGATCTAGTTTCCTGCCTAGCTAGGGTATATGCTGTGGGAGGAGGAGCTAACACTTTCAAATCTAGTGTCACGCCTCCCCTGGAGACATCATAATACCCACTGTCTCTGTTCCCCAATGAAAAGGTGAGAAAGGAACTGACCAGCACAACCAACAAATGTGAACAGGTGCTAATTGAAAAAAATATAGTAACTATAAAATGCATACAGCTGCACACTGAAAAAGTCAAAAATCTACAAGGGAAAATATGGCACTGCACTACTGCAAAAAAGAGAGATATTTAGTTTATGTATTGACCAATGCATGCAAGCTCGGAATCCAACGGCAAGGTATATCTCTGTAATCCGGGAACCTAACTTAAATGCCACTATCTAAACTAGACCTGGGCAAGGGGCGGCCCGCGGGCCACATCCGGCCCGCCTACTCTGTGACCGGCCCGCCTGGCTCAGGGCGTCCTTGCTGGCCGGTCAGAGATGAGGGCAATCTGACCTGTTGTCCGGAGCTTCAGGCTCCGGGAGGCCTGTGGTCAGATTGCCCTCATCACACACTGCGTGCCGGGCAGGGAACAGATGACAGATCCTGCAGCACCGCACAGACAGTGCAGGCAGCGGAACGCAGGAATCTCTCCTCTGTTCCCTGTCCGGCACTTTTCTCTGTGACACACATGCGCCCTGATATCGTCAGTACGGCGCGCGTGTGTCATTTAAAAACTTCCCGCCCGCCAGGAGAAGACGCTGCAGCGCCGGGGCCCGTATGGAGAGAAGCAGCGGCTCCTAGGAATACAGCGTCGGCGCAGCCTGGGCATGTAAAAGAGAAGCCGCTCAGCGGGGGGCTCGTACGGAGGTGCCTGAGGAGGGGACAATAAGAAGAGAAGTGACTGGTTACTAGTAATCTGCAGGGACAATGGGGTGGGGGGAGGGGGTTAACTGTTGACAAATATTTGGGGTGTAGTGGTTTAGTATATGGGAATATAGTTTTACAGGTGTGGTATATGGGGGGGTGTAGTGGTGTAGTATATAGTGGTGTAGTATAATACAGGTGTATATAGGGGTGTAGTATAATACAGGTGTATATAGGGGTGTAGTGGTGTAGTATAATACAGGTGTATATAGTGGTGTAGTATAATACAGGTGTATATAGGGGTGTAGTATAATACAGGTGTATATAGGGGTGTAGTATAATACAGGTGTATATAGGGGTGTAGTATAATACAGGTGTATATAGGGGTGTAGTATAATACAGGTGTATATAGGGGTGTAGTATAATACAGGTGTATATAGGGGTGTAGTATAATACAGGTGTATATAGGGGTGTAGTATAATACAGGTGTATATAGGGGTGTAGTATAATACAGGTGTATATAGGGGTGTAGTATAATACAGGTGTATATAGGGGTGTAGTATAATACAGGTGTGTATATAGGGGTGTAGTGCTGTAGTATAATACAGGTGTAGTATATAGGAGTGTAGTATAATACAGGTGTATATAGGGGTGTAGTGGTGTAGTATAATACAAGTGTAGTATATAGGGGTGTAGTGATGTAGGTTATCACAGGTGTAGTATATAGTGATGTAGTGCTGCAGTTTATTACAGGTGTAGTATGTAGTGATGTAGTATATTACAGGTGTATATAGGGGTGTAGTGATGTAGTATATAGTGGTATAGTATATAGAGGTGTAGTTTATTACAGGTGTAGTGTTTAGGGATGTATATTACAGGTGTAGTATGTGACGGGTGTAGTGATTTAGTATATTTGGATTGTGTGTTTGTATGTATGCGGCCCCTTGGGAAAATTAATTGCCCACCCCTGATCTAAACAGCCGGATGTTTTTAACCTAGATAGTTGCATTTAAGTTAACTTCCCGGATTACAGAGATATACCTTGCCGCTGGTTTCCGGGTTTACATGCATTGGCGAATACATAAACTACAATATTTTTCGGACTATAAAGACACTTTTTTCCCCCCAAATGTTGGGGGAAAGTGGGGGGTGTGTCTTATAGTCTGAATGAAGGGCTGCGGGGAATGAGGGCGCTGCGGTGGAGTGGGTCATCGGCGGCACGAGCAGGCTGTAGCAGCGCCTGCCAGAACCACGTGGACCCGCTCATTTAATATGCACGCCCATCATCCCGCCCATCATCTCACAGCGCTGAAGCCGGCACTGCCAGGTGGGCGGGATGATGTTTGAGGGATTAACAGCCGGCCCGCGTGATCACCCATGGCAACTAAAGCTTGGAGTGATCATGAGCGGCTGTATTCACTGCCCCTCGCGCATCATCAGCGCGGGGTGCAGTGAATCAGTACACTCACCAGCCGCGAGCCGTGCAGCACCGCGATGTCCTCTTGTCTGTGCCGGCGGCGGCTGTGTAAAACTAGCGGTGCGCACAGCGATGACGTCATCGCTGTGCTCACGTGTCCACACGCAGCCGCCGGCACAGACAGGAGGACATCGCGATGCTGCAGGGATCGTGGCCAGCTCTACTAAGAGGCCCTGCTGCTGACACAGACGGGAGGAGCGATGCTGCAGGGAGTGAGGTAAGGTGAGTATGAACATTTTTTTTTTATGTGCCACAGGATGCGGGCCATATACCAGGATGGGGGTATATTACGAGCAGGATGGGGGGGTATATTACGAGCAGGATGGGGGGGTATATTACGAGCAGGATGGGGGGGTATATTACGAGCAGGATGGGGGGGTATATTACAAGCAGGATGGGGGTATATGAGCAGGATGGGGGTATATGAGCAGGATGGGGGGTATATGAGCAGGATGGGGGGTATATGAGCAGGATGGGGGGTATATGAGCAGGATGGGGGTATATTACGAGCAGGATGGGGGTATATTACGAGCAGGATGGGGGTATATTACGAGCAGGATGGGGGTATATGAGCAGGATGGGGGTATATGAGCAGGATGGGGGTATATGAGCAGGATGGGGGGTATATGAGCAGGATGGGGGGTATATGAGCAGGATGGGGGGTATATGAGCAGGATGGGGGGTATATGAGCAGGATGGGGGGTATATGAGCAGGATGGGGGGTATATGAGCAGGATGGGGGGTATATGAGCAGGATGGGGGGTATATGAGCAGGATGGGGGGTATATGAGCAGGATGGGGCCATATGCCAGGATGACGGTATATAGCAGGATGTGGGCTAAACCAGGATGAGGGACATAAACTGTATATACAAGGCAGGAGGATCATTACCAGGATGGGGTACCTTAGTAGAGAATTTGGGGACATTACCCCCATAATGTCAGCAGCAGATCCTCGCCCCATAACAGTGTGTCATGACCACATTTTTTGCTTAAAATTTTATTTTCCTCTTCTAAAACCAGGGTGCGTCTTATGGTCCAGTGCATTTTATATTCCAAAATATACGGTAAATATCTTTTGCAGTAATGCAGTGCATTTTTGGCTTTTTCAGTGTGCAGCTGTATGCATTTTATAGTTACTATGTTTCTTCAGTTAGCACCTGTTCACATTTGTTGGATGTGTGGGTCAGATTTTTAGATATTTCTAGTGAGTCTCTTTCTGACTTAGCACTTCGCCCTAAGACCTGGCTGTGTTCATAACCATTGTAGCAGGAGCCTAGCCGCCCATACATGGAGTCTGGTAGTCCAAATAGTGGCATTTTGCCCAGACACTGATGTTTTTAACCTAGATAGTGGCATTTAAGTTTGGTTCCCGGATCACGGAGATATACCTTGCCGTTGGTTTCCGGGCTTACATGCATTGGCCAATACATAAACTAAATCTCTCTCTCTTGCAGTAATACAGTGCCATATTTTCCTTTGAACATTTTTGGCTTTTTCAGTGTGCAGCTGTATGCATTTTATACTTCTACTGGGTAAGTCCTACTCACCTGATCAATTTCTGTCCTAGGACAGATTACCCTAGGTGATAACAAGTCTTCTCCATCTTTCTGTGTCCATATCAAGTGGACGCACCTGACTCATCAAGTTGGCCAAACTGGACTCTGCTTCTTCCGGGAACGTCATACCCCAAGGCCATTGTGGATCGGTATTTGATTCCCATCCATCAACTTCAAGCTACCATAGCAGTGTTGTCCGTGGACGAAAAGCCTCTGTCCGAGGCTATCCTGTTTGTCACCGAGCAAATTAAGCTTTGGGTGGGAACGCTGCACACTCATAAAATCGCTTTTTATGTGCTTCCCAGACTGTCATACCCACTGCTACTGGATCTGCCATGGCTTGAGATACATGAGCCTGTCTTGGACTGGAGGTCCAGAGATTTACTCAGATGGGGTCAGTCCTGTCACAAAAAATGTTGTGTCCCAGTTCGAATTGCCCGACTGCTGGTGATACCCTCACATCTTCCAGGCTGGTTGTCCACCTACTGGGCCTACAATGATGTATTTCGACAAGAAGGAAATTGCGAGACTGCCACCACATAGGCCATCTGATTGCCCTATCAACCTTTTTCCTGTTTCAATCCCTCCATGCTGCCATATCTAGCCGTTGTCACAGGTGGAGACCCAAGCTATGTCAGAGTACATCAAGGAAAATACAGCAAGACGATTTTTCCTGAAGTCCTACTCTTTGAACCGAGCCGAATACTTCTTTGTAAAGAAAAAGGATAATTTTCTGCAGCCTAGTAGAGATTCTAAAGGTCTTAACCAAATTACGGTCAAGAACAAGTACCTACTGCCGCAAATAACAAAATTGTTTGACCGTCCCAGAGGTTCCAGGATCTTCTCCAAGCTTGGCCTCCGAGGAACATACAATCTTGTCCGCATATGGTTGGGTGAAGAGTGGAAAACTGCCTTTAATACGCATGACGGGCACATTACTATCCGGTAATGCCTTTTGGCCTCAGCAATGCTCCAGCACTCTTCCAGGAATTTCTCAAATAATATGTTCAGAGACCTTCTCTATTCTTCCATGGTGATTGTACCTGGACGACATTCTTGTGTTTTCTCTAATCTGCCTACCCACAGAAGAAAGTCACCATGTTGTACAAAAGGCTGAGGCAGATTCAGTTACAAGCCAAATTTGAGCAGTGACATTTTTAAGGGACATCTCTTCCTTTTCTGGGCTGCATAATCCCTGACACCGGCTTGAAGATGGATCCAGACAAGGTGTGGGTGGTACAGAAGTGACCTTGCCCTGATAAAGTGAAGGCGATTCAGTGATACCTGGGTTTCACCAATTACAACCACCAAATCATTGCGCAATTCTCATCCTGGATACTTCCCATCTTGGGTATGATCTGCAAGGGTGTTCAAGATGTGGACTCCTGAAAACTAGAGTGCATTTATCCTCCTCAAGCAGGCTCTCTCACTGGCTCCGGCGCCCCACAGAACGGAGGTTAATAAACAATTCCTCCTGGAAGTGGATGCTTCTTCCTCTGTTGTCGGTGCCCAACTTAAGCAGAAGTCTGCTACTGGTAAGATGGGAACCTGCGGTTTCTTTTCCAGGGCTTTCTATGCATTTTAGCGCAGCTACTCGAATTGGCAACCAAAACTTGTTGGCGATCAAGATGACTCTGGAGGAGTGGCACCTACTTGAAGGGGCTGTGCACCAAGTTGTCATCTACACCAACCAGAAAACTTGGCCTACGTACAGTCAGCTCCGAGACTGAACCCGCGTGCAGCCCAATGGCTGCTGTTCTTCTCCCGCGTTGACTATGTGCCCACGTAGCGTATTTTCATGCAGTTACGCTGCGTTCTGCACTGCAGTGTAACTGCATGCGTCCTGCGTCCCCAGCACAATCTATGAAGATTGTGCCTAATCCATGCCCACGTGGCGTATTAGAACGCAGCGCTTCGGATGCTGCCGAAGCGCTGCGTTCTAAAAAGCAACATGTCACTTCTTTTATGCGCTTTGGATGCAGGTCCCGCTCTGTCTATGGGATAGGCTGCATCCATTGCGCATGAAGTCGGCTTTTCATTACGGACTGTTTCTGCAGCGATTTGAAGCGCACGTGTGTTGTTCAAATCGCTGCAGAAACTTCTGCAGAGACAGAACGCAACGTGGGCACATAGCCTAAGGGCGGATGAACTCTCCAGGTCCTTTATGTCCACCGATCAGGAGCCTCAACACACTGAGCCCTCCAAAATGCTCATGGTAGCTCCGGTAAAAGTGTCTCAAGTACCTCCTGGAAAGAGGTTAGTCACTGAAACAGACAGGAAACGAATGCTACAGTGAGGTAATTCCTCTAAGTTGGCTGATCACACTGATCAGAAGATGACTACTCTGCTAATCGATCTGCACTACTTGTGGCCAACTCTGCGTCAAGAAGTTGTGGAGTCTCTTGGCCTGTTCCTCGTGTGCCCACACAAGACCCTTAAGAAGTTTCCTCCTGGGCAACTACTTTCCATACCAGTGCAACCCGCTCCTTGGCAACACATATCGATGGACTTAATCACTGACCTGCTGAGGTTCTCTGGTTGCTCCGTCATCTGGGTGGTAGTGGACAGGTTCTCTAAAATGGTCCATTTCACTTTGCTGTCCTGTTTGCCTTCTACGTCAGTGCTCGCTGAGTACTTCATGCAACACATTTTCTGCTAGCACGGTTTACCTCTTCCCATTGTGTCCAATAAAGGCGTTCAGTTCACATCTCGGTTCTGGTGTGCTACCTATAAGCTGCTGGAGGTCATCTTGGACTGCTCGTTGGCCTATCATACGAAATCCAACGACCAAGTGGAGTGGGTCAACTAAGTCCTGACTAAATTTCTTGTGGCATTTCATCCCGCACGGTCCTGCTTCCCTCCTCCCTGGCGGGGACACCTGTGCACTCACCCTCATGCTCACTCAGCGTTGGCTTCTCAGTTCTCAGTCCCTGCCGCCAACTCCCAGGACCTGCGCATGCCGCAAAAGTTTCCTAGAAGCACGCTAAGGGTGCGTGAGCATACCTAACCCAAAAGTGGGTCTCAGCCTTTGGATGAGAAGCACTAGGTATTAAAGGCACCCTCCCCTTATGAAGCGGTACCTAGGCAAAGTGGTCAATCATAAGAGACGCATTGCTTGTTGTTAAGGTCACTTAAATCTGTCTGTCTCATAATACCTGCTGTACCCGCTGCTGTACTTCCCAATACCGGCTGTGCCTTCCGTACCAGCCGTACCCACTGGTATCTATTCATTCTGGCTGTACCTGTCGTACTAGCTGCTGTACCTACCTGTACCTGCTGCATCAGCCGTCCTGGCTGCATCCGCCTTACCAGACTGGCATAGTCTGTACCCCAACCCCTGGAGCCAGCTGTCGCTGTACTGAGTCTCCCTGAGTGGCATCTGGTGGCTACCAGCAGCCAAGACCAAACTCCATCAGAGGCTAATGGTGAATACCTGGTTTGCACCGAGTCACACCCCTCCAATTTAACGTTTGCTACAACCCAGTGGGTCCACTCACACCTGTGAGCATTACAGTGATACTGTTGAAAACTGTAAAATCAGTCCTGGTTAATGAGGTGAAAACAGGCTTGGGGTGAAGGGGTTTAAATAAAAAAAAAAACAAAAAAAAAACACACCACACAACAGTTTCATTATTTTTTGGGGAATAAAAACCTCAAGCAAATACAAAAATAAAAAGAAAGTGCAATTGCATCCATGCCCCACAAAAGAATAATGTGATATAAAAGTTGCATGCACTCCAGAACAGTCCCAATAAAAACTTACAGCTTATTACACAAAAAACAAACCCTTATAAAATACCTGTATGTAAAAAAAAAAAAAAAAAAAAAAAAATAGCTCTCAGACTAGGATAACCCACCTTGATAAAACTATGTTGTGAAAAGAACTTTGTGCAGCAAAATTAGAGGCAAATATACAGTGGGGAAAATAAGTATTTGACACATTGACAATTTTCCATTTTTTCCCGCCTACAAAGAAAGGTAGGTTTGTAATTTTTATCATAGGTACACTTCCACTGTGAAAGACAATCTCCCTAAATACTCCAGAAAATCACATTGTGTGATTTTTAAATAATTAATTTGCATTTTATTGCATGAAGTATTTGATCACCTACCAACCAGCAAAAATTATGGTTCTCAGAGACCTAATATTTTTTTCTTTAAGACTCCTCCTACTCTGCAGTCATTACCTATATTAATTGCAACTGTTTAAACTCGTTACTTGTTAATACACAAATGTCCACACAATCACAGTCCAACCTCTCCACGATGGCCAAGACTAAACAGCTGTCTAAGTACACCAGGCAAAAAATTGTAGACCTGCACATGGCTGAGATGGGATACAGGACAATAGGCAAGCAGCTTGGTGAAAAAGCAACAACTATTGTCACAATTATTAAAAAATGGAAGAAACACAAGATGACTGTCAATCTTACTCTGTCTGGGGCTTCACGTGAGATCTCGCCTTGTGGTGTTAGTTTGATTCTGAGAAAGGTCAGGAGTCAGCCCACAACTAATCGGAAGGTCCTGGTCAATGACCTGAAGAGAGCTGAGCCCCCAATCTCAAAGCTTATAGTTAGTAATACACTACGCCATCATGATTTAAAATCCTGCAGGACATGCACAGTCCTACTGCTCACGCCAGCACATGTCCAGGCCCATTTAAAGTTCGCCAATGACCATCTGTATGATCCAAAGGCGTGGGAGAAGGTCATGTGGTCAGAAGAGACCAAAAATGAACTTTTTGTTTTTAACTCCACTCGCCATGTTTGGGCGTAGAGAAAACATTCCTAACCGTGAAGCATGGGTATGGAAACATCATACTTTGGAGGTGCTTTTCTGCAAAGGGGACAGGAAGACTGCACCGTATAGAAGAGAGGATGGATAGGATCATGTATCTCAAGATTTTGGCAAACAACCTCCTTCCCTCAGTAAGAGCATTGACAACAAGTCGTGGTTGGGTCTTCCAGCATGACAATAATCAAAACATGCAGCCATGGCAACTAAGGAGTGGCTAAGTAAGATGTATTTTAAACGTGGCCTAGCCAGTCTACAGACCTGCGCCCAATAGAAATTCTTTGGTGGAGCTGACACTCAATGTTGCCCAGGGACAGCTCCAGAACCTGAAAGATCTAGAGAAGATCTGTAAGGAGCAAGTGGGCCAAAATCCCTTCAGCAGTGTGTGCAAACTTGTTTAAGAACTACAGGAAACGTCTGACCTTTGTACAAACAAAAAGGTTTCCGCACCGTAAGTTCAGTTTTTCTATCGTATTCATGCAATCAAATGCAATTTAAAAATCATATTCTTGATTTTCTTCATTTTTTTGGATTGCCTGTCCCAATTAAAGTTACCTACGATAAAAATTACAGACCTCTCCATTCTTTGTAGGTGGGAAAACTTGCAAAATCAGATACTTATTTTCCCCACTGTAAATTGACCAGCCCTGTAAGTGTATTGAACTGAAGAATAAAAGAAGAATGAATGTTAATTATAGTGCTTGGTGAACACAAAATCAAATAAACCAAAAATCCAGGTTTGTTTTTTTTATACAGCCTTAATTTATATGGAAATATAAAAAATTTAGAATTGATTTTTGTGTATTAGCTGTCAGAACATAGCAACATTTTTTTCCTTTAAACTGGATTTAATCTATAAAAAGTAATAAAACAAACCTATAAATTTGGTATCTCTAATTGTGTGGACTCAAAATGAAGAAAAAGGGTTTTTTAATGCAGTATGGTAAAACAGCGTAAAATTTAAAATATAAAAAAAACTAATGCTAGTCTTTTGTTTTATTCTTGTCCTATGCCTTTCTATAGTGTTAATAAAAAGTTGGACAAGTTATGTGCACCCAACATGGTGCCACTGAAATACAAGTCATCCCAGCCCACAAAAACAAAAAAAATTCTCATACGGTTAAGTCAAAAGGGAAAAACTAACATGTTAAGGTCAAGTGCACACGTTGCGTATTTTGTCAGTATTTTTAAGCATTAACCAGGAGTGGAACAGTCAGAGGAAAAGTATAATAGAATCATGGTTTTGGCTACAAATACTGAGGAAAAAAAACTCATTTAATACTCAAAGTGTGCACGTGGCCTTACACTGCAATGGGCGGATTTGCAACAATGAGATGGCCCCGTTCACAAGCTAGTCCAACTTAAAAATCGATGAATCCTGTGTGGTTCAAATAAGTACAAATCCCCTAACACATGGGAGGCCTTAAAAGCCATCGGTGGCAAAGCCAAAACATCCTAATAAAAGGACTCTGCTCTTTAATGTTTATAAGATACATATTTATATTCACCTTTATAGTTTTTGATTGCAGTCTCAATCCATTAAGAGTGTTTATTGCTCTTTCAGCATCTTTAGCATTTAAGTAATTCACAAAGCCATATCCTAAGCTGTGCCCTGCAAAAGGGAAAAAAAATAAAATAAAACAAAAAACAAAATAAAAACCACAATTAAGATAAAAAATAAATAAATAAATAAAAAAAAAAAAAGAGTAGTCCTCTCTAAGGCTGTTTTCCCACTACCTTTTTCTAACATGCGTCCTGAACGTGTTTTTCACGCAAAAACCGATACAGTGCAAATGAGTTTTCATTTCAATGCATTTGCAATGGACTTGCGTCAACATGCGTTTGCTTGCGGTTTAGTCAGGATCCAGCGACTTGCAGTTTTTTAACATTTTTCAAAAACGCGACAGGCAGTTTCAGACATCCGGCATTTCGCCGGATTACCGGATTCGGCACACTCCAGTACAGTGTTAATACTGTACAATGGCATTGCGGCAAGCTCTGGTCACATGCTCCGGTCACATGACAGCATGTGACCGGAGGTTGCCGCGATGCCATTGTACTGTATTACACTGTAATGGAGTGTGCCGGATCCGGCAATCCGCCGAAATGCCGGATGTGTGAAACGGCCCTACTTGTAGCGTTTTTGAGCTGCGTCCAAATACTGCAAGTCACTGGATCCTGACTAAACAGCACGCAAACGCATGTGAATGGTGGTATGCTGATAAACAGGATCCTGTTTGGCCAGAAACCAGCTTGGCGTGGTCCCTGTCCCCCTCCCCTCTCCTCCGCGCTCACTTCTCCCCTCTCCTTTCACCCCTCCCCTCTGCGCTCTCCCCTCCTCAAAGCTCTCCCCTTCCCTCCGCGCTCTCCCCTCCCCTCTGCTCTCCTCCCCTCCGCTCTCCTCTCTCCCCTCTCTTGCCCCCAGATGCGTCCGAATTTCCAGTCTGTCACGTTCAGTTCCCCTCACTCCTGATCACATGACTCCAATGCCCGCCCATAAATCTCAAGTGACAGGATCCTGTAAAATAACACATGCGTTTGCATGTGTTTTTCTTTGCAAAAACAGGATCCGCTTTTGCAGCAAAAAAAAACATTCATGAGGCATGTTAAAAAAACGTAGTGTGAAAGCAGCCTTATTTGATGGTAGACAAAAGGTTTGGAAAAGCAAATCCAAATTATATCCTTTTCTGGTAAGCATAAATAGCTGCCAAAACGATCAAAGTTTTTGTAAAACATTAACGTTGTAAAATTGCAAGACCTATTTTTCGTTTTAGAAACCGTATGAGTCTAGGGAAAAAAGGTAGGTTACATTGTTTAAAAAAAAAAATAATTAACAGTTGACATAATACTTCACTTAGGGAACCCGTCAGATGATCAATACTGCCTAAAACACCAGGCTGCACAATGGCAACAAGGCATTTTATTCTCTAAGACAGACATTTCAGGAAACACACTATAAACATCTAGTCGGACGCCTCCCCCAGCACTGCTGCAGGTGATTAACAGATCTCTACTTTGTATGTACATAAGAGACCTGTCAATCACCTGCAGCGGTGCTTGGAAGAGGCGTTAACGAGAATAATATGCCTGGCTGCAAACAAGCAGCCAGGTTGCAATTCATACTGCTTATGGCTTGAGCATCATGAATCAGGTGACAGGTTCCCTTTAATTAGACAATTACAGATATTTGATTTCTAATACAGCATTATTACTTTTTAGTTATGGCACTTACGAAACTAGCTACATTGTATTCTGTTATGCTTCATGAAAACTAGCTTAGTTTGATCCCCCTCCTAGTTTTTCTTTGGGTAGAGTATTAAGCTATATAAGGTAACCATTGTTAAGCAGCAGTCAGACCCTGATGAAGAGGTAGTGGGTTTTTTTTTGTTTCTACACAATGCTGTACTCAGGAGCCAGTAATGTGTCACACCCCTCACAATCTGCAAGTGTGGTTACCAGGTACACGCTACCAGTTGGAGCAACCTGGCTTCAATCATCAACACATTACAGAGGATACTGGACGCATGCATTACACAGACATCGCTGCAGACCTTTCTGTAGTGACAGGACTATTGGAGGACATCACTCCTTGTAAGTGGACTCTTGTCTTCTTTAGCAACCACAATAACATGCTGTATTTTATTTATTGTTCCTGTATCACATTGTATGCTTTATTTATTCTTGAAATCCAACAATCGTGTATCATTAGCATAGTAATATCACATGCATTGTTTATACTACAGTGGTTCAGGTCATTATCCACAGTAAGGAAACTACTTTGTGCTTCTTTACTAAACCCATCAATAAGCTATACGCTCTGTCTTAAGGCCCCGTCACACTAAGCAACATCGCTAGCAACATCGCTGCTAACGAACAACTTTTGTGACGTAACAGCGATGTTGCTAGTGATGTTGCTTAGTGTGACATCCAGCAACAACTTGGCCCCTGCTGTGAGGTCGTTGGTTGTTGCTGAATGTCCTGGGCCATTTTTTTAGTTGTTGCTCTCCCGCTGTGAAGCACAGATCGCTGGGTGTGACAGCGACAGAGCAACAACTGAATGTGCAGGCAGCAGGAGCCGACTTCTGCGGAGGCTGGTAACCACAGTAAACATCAGGTAACCAAGAAGCCCTGTCGTTTGTTACCCGATATTTACCTTTGTTACCAGCCTCCCCCGCTCTCACTGTCAGTGCTGGCTCCTGCTCTGTGCACATGTAGCTGCAGGACACATCGGGTTAATTAACCCGATGTGTGCTGTAGCTAGGAGAGCAGGGAGCCAGCGCTAAGCATTGTGCGCTGCTCCCTGCTCTGTGCACATGTAGCTGCAGCACACATCGGGTAATTAACCCGATGTATGCAGTAACTAGGAGAGCAGGGAGCCAGCGCTCAGTGTGCGCTGCTCCCTGCTCTCTGCACGTGTAGCTGCATGCGCTGGTAACCAAGGTAAATATCGGGTTGGTTACCCGATATTTACCTTAGTTACCAAGCGCAGCATCTTCCACGCGGCGCTGGGGGCTGGTCACTGGTTGCTGGTGAGCTCACCAGCAACTCGTGTAGCGACGCTCCAGCGATCCCTGCCAGGTCAGGTTGCTGGTGGGATCGCTGGAGCGTCGCAGTGTAACATCTCACCAGCAACCTCCTAGCAACTTACCAGCGATCCCTATCGTTGTTGGGATCGCTGGTAAGTTGTTTAGTGTGACTGGACCTTTATACTAGCGTGCAGCAATACAGTGCATTCTTTCTTATATGGAAAGTTATTAAGCCATCATTTTCTATTGTTGACCTCTAGTGCTACCTATTGGAAGTAGCAATCCTAAATCAATACTGGCCATTTACCAAGCCTTGTCATATGACTTGGGATAAATAAGCCAAACCATAATCTCAACTTGCAAACACCGTTTCGGGGTATTGCTCCATCAGTGCAAAGTACGAGATTAGATATGTAAACGTGAGATTAAAGCCCCCGTCACATTTAACGAATTTCCAGCGATCCAGACAACGATACGCCCTGATAAGGATCGCTGGTAAGTCGCTACATGGTCACTGGTGAGATGTCAAACAGTCAGATCTTCCCAACGACGCAGCAACGATACAGCGACCGTAGCAACCTGTATAACAATCTCGGTGGTTGTTTGGACTCTGTCACATGGCAGCTAGTGTGACGATTCAGGCCTACGTGGCTGTACGTGTCTGAGCTCTGAGTCGTCAACGAGGTCACTGGTAAGGCGTCAAACACACCGATGCATCCTGCCCAGCAGGACCTTGATGATCAAAAAATGGTCCAGGCCATTCCGACACGACCAGCGATCTCACAGCAGGGGCCTGGTCGCTGATATGTGTCAAATGTAGCGAGATCGCTGGCGAAGTCATTGTTGCGTCACAGAATCTGTGACTAAGCAGCGATCTCGCTATGTGTGAAGGTACCTTAAGACTGGGATCTAAGGGGTAAGGTTTCTACTTGTGGAGTGTCTGCCATGCCAGTATGAGAAATAAATTCCTTGCAATGCTACTCTGGGAAATTAAATATGCAAGCATTGGTACTTCCAATAGGTGGCATTGGAGTTCAAGTCCTCTTCACCTCTGAAGAGGCAATTTGCATATTTAATTTCCTAGAAGAGCATGCAAGGCAGTTAAGTCTTCTCATATTGGAGAGTGGAGAGTGACCTGGCATGTCACTCTCCACTAGTGTTTGTGTGTCTCTCTGTCGGTCTATCTATATCTATATCTATATCTCTAGATCTCTAGATCTCTCTCTATCTCTCTCTAGATCTCTCTCTATCTCTAGATCTCTCTCTATCTCTCTCTAGATCTCTCTCTATCTCTAGATCTCTCTCTATCTCTAGATCTCTCTCTATCTCTAGATCTCTCTCTATCTCTAGATCTCTCTCTATCTCTAGATCTCTCTCTATCTCTAGATCTCTCTCTCTCTCTAGATCTCTAGATCTCTCTCTCTAGATCTCTAGATCTCTCTAGATCTCTCTCTCTAGATCTCTAGATCTCTCTAGATCTCTAGATCTCTCTAGATCTCTAGATCTCTCTCTAGATCTCTCTCTAGATCTCTCTCTAGATCTCTCTCTAGATCTCTCTCTAGATCTCTCTAGATCTCTCTAGATCTCTCTAGATCTCTCTAGATCTCTCTAGATCTCTCTAGATCTCTCTCTAGATCTCTCTCTAGATCTCTAGATCTCTCTCTAGATCTCTAGATCTCTCTCTATCTCTAGATCTCTAGATCTCTCTCTATCTCTAGATCTCTAGATCTCTCTCTATCTCTAGATCTCTCTCTATCTCTAGATCTCTCTCTATCTCTAGATCTCTCTCTATCTCTAGATCTCTCTCTATCTCTAGATCTCTAGATCTCTCTCTATCTCTAGATCTCTCTCTATCTCTAGATCTCTCTCTCTCTAGATCTCTAGATCTCTCTCTCTAGATCTCTAGATCTCTCTAGATCTCTCTCTCTAGATCTCTAGATCTCTCTAGATCTCTAGATCTCTCTAGATCTCTAGATCTCTCTAGATCTCTAGATCTCTCTCTAGATCTCTCTCTAGATCTCTCTCTAGATCTCTCTCTAGATCTCTCTAGATCTCTCTAGATCTCTCTAGATCTCTCTAGATCTCTCTCTAGATCTCTAGATCTCTCTCTAGATCTCTAGATCTCTCTCTATCTCTAGATCTCTAGATCTCTCTCTCTAGATCTCTAGATCTCTAGATCTCTCTCTCTAGATCTCTAGATCTCTCTCTCTAGATCTCTAGATCTCTCTCTCTAGATCTCTAGATCTCTCTAGATCTCTAGATCTCTCTAGATCTCTAGATCTCTCTAGATCTCTCTCTAGATCTCTCTAGATCTCTCTCTAGATCTCTCTAGATCTCTCTCTAGATCTCTCTAGATCTCTCTAGATCTCTCTAGATCTCTCTCTAGATCTCTCTAGATCTCTCTAGATCTCTCTAGATCTCTAGATCTTTCTCTAGATCTCTAGATCTTTCTCTATCTCTAGATCTCTCTCTAGATCTCTAGATCTCTAGATCTCTCTCTAGATCTCTAGATCTCTCTCTCTAGATCTCTAGATCTCTAGATCTCTCTCTCTAGATCTCTAGATCTCTCTAGATCTCTAGATCTCTCTCTATCTCTAGATCTCTCTCTATCTCTAGATCTCTCTCTATCTCTAGATCTCTCTCTAGATCTCTAGATCTCTCTCTAGATCTCTAGATCTCTCTCTAGATCTCTAGATCTCTCTCTAGATCTCTAGATCTCTCTCTAGATCTCTCTCTAGATCTCTCTCTCTAGATCTCTAGATCTCTCTCTCTAGATCTCTAGATCTCTCTCTCTAGATCTCTCTAGATCTCTCTCTCTAGATCTCTCTAGATCTCTCTCTAGATCTCTCTCTAGATCTCTCTCTAGATCTCTCTAGATCTCTCTCTAGATCTCTAGATCTCTCTCTAGATCTCTAGATCTCTCTCTAGATCTCTAGATCTCTCTCTAGATCTCTAGATCTCTCTCTAGATCTCTAGATCTCTCTCTAGATCTCTAGATCTCTCTAGATCTCTAGATCTCTCTAGATCTCTAGATCTCTCTCTCTAGATCTCTCTCTCTAGATCTCTCTCTCTAGATCTCTCTAGATCTCTAGATCTCTAGATCTCTAGATCTCTCTAGATCTCTCTCTAGATCTCTCTAGATCTCTCTCTAGATCTCTCTCTAGATCTCTAGATCTCTCTCTCTAGATCTCTAGATCTCTCTCTCTAGATCTCTAGATCTCTCTCTCTAGATCTCTAGATCTCTAGATCTCTAGATCTCTCTCTCTCTCTAGATCTCTCTCTCTCTCTAGATCTCTAGATCTCTCTAGATCTCTAGATCTCTCTAGATCTCTAGATCTCTCTCTCTCTCTAGATCTCTCTCTCTCTCTAGATCTCTCTAGATCTCTAGATCTCTAGATCTCTCTAGATCTCTAGATCTCTCTCTCTAGATCTCTAGATCTCTCTCTCTAGATCTCTCTCTCTAGATCTCTCTCTCTAGATCTCTCTAGATCTCTAGATCTCTCTCTAGATCTCTCTAGATCTCTCTCTAGATCTCTCTAGATCTCTCTCTAGATCTCTCTAGATCTCTCTCTAGATCTCTAGATCTCTCTCTAGATCTCTAGATCTCTCTCTAGATCTCTCTCTAGATCTCTCTCTAGATCTCTCTCTCTAGATCTCTAGATCTCTCTCTCTAGATCTCTAGATCTCTCTCTCTAGATCTCTCTAGATCTCTCTAGATCTCTCTCTAGATCTCTCTCTAGATCTCTCTCTAGATCTCTCTCTAGATCTCTCTAGATCTCTCTCTAGATCTCTAGATCTCTCTCTAGATCTCTAGATCTCTCTCTAGATCTCTAGATCTCTCTCTAGATCTCTAGATCTCTCTCTAGATCTCTAGATCTCTCTCTAGATCTCTAGATCTCTCTCTAGATCTCTAGATCTCTCTAGATCTCTAGATCTCTCTAGATCTCTAGATCTCTCTCTCTAGATCTCTCTCTCTAGATCTCTCTAGATCTCTAGATCTCTCTAGATCTCTAGATCTCTAGATCTCTCTCTATCTCTAGATCTCTCTCTCTCTCTAGATCTCTCTCTCTCTCTAGATCTCTAGATCTCTCTAGATCTCTAGATCTCTCTAGATCTCTAGATCTCTCTCTCTCTCTAGATCTCTAGATCTCTCTAGATCTCTAGATCTCTCTCTCTAGATCTCTCTCTCTAGATCTCTCTCTCTAGATCTCTCTAGATCTCTAGATCTCTCTCTAGATCTCTCTAGATCTCTCTAGATCTCTCTAGATCTCTCTCTAGATCTCTCTCTAGATCTCTCTCTAGATCTCTCTCTAGATCTCTCTCTAGATCTCTCTAGATCTCTCTCTAGATCTCTCTAGATCTCTCTCTAGATCTCTCTAGATCTCTCTCTAGATCTCTAGATCTCTCTCTAGATCTCTAGATCTCTCTCTAGATCTCTAGATCTCTCTCTAGATCTCTAGATCTCTCTCTAGATCTCTAGATCTCTCTCTAGATCTCTAGATCTCTCTATCTCTAGATCTCTCTCTCTCTCTAGATCTCTCTCTCTCTCTAGATCTCTAGATCTCTCTAGATCTCTAGATCTCTCTCTCTAGATCTCTCTCTCTAGATCTCTCTCTCTAGATCTCTCTAGATCTCTAGATCTCTCTAGATCTCTCTCTAGATCTCTCTAGATCTCTCTAGATCTCTCTCTAGATCTCTCTCTAGATCTCTCTCTAGATCTCTCTAGATCTCTCTCTAGATCTCTAGATCTCTCTCTAGATCTCTCTAGATCTCTCTCTAGATCTCTCTAGATCTCTCTCTAGATCTCTCTAGATCTCTCTCTAGATCTCTAGATCTCTCTCTAGATCTCTAGATCTCTCTCTAGATCTCTAGATCTCTCTCTAGATCTCTAGATCTCTCTCTAGATCTCTAGATCTCTCTCTAGATCTCTAGATCTCTCTCTAGATCTCTAGATCTCTCTCTAGATCTCTAGATCTCTCTCTAGATCTCTAGATCTCTCTCTAGATCTCTAGATCTCTCTCTAGATCTCTAGATCTCTCTCTAGATCTCTAGATCTCTCTCTAGATCTCTAGATCTCTCTCTAGATCTCTAGATCTCTCTCTAGATCTCTAGATCTCTCTCTAGATCTCTAGATCTCTCTCTAGATCTCTAGATCTCTCTCTAGATCTCTAGATCTCTCTCTAGATCTCTAGATCTCTCTAGATCTCTCTAGATCTCTCTAGATCTCTCTAGATCTCTCTAGATCTCTAGATCTCTCTCTAGATCTCTAGATCTCTCTCTCTCTCTAGATCTCTAGATCTCTCTCTAGATCTCTAGATCTCTCTCTAGATCTCTAGATCTCTCTCTAGATCTCTAGATCTCTCTCTAGATCTCTAGATCTCTCTCTAGATCTCTAGATCTCTCTCTAGATCTCTAGATCTCTCTCTAGATCTCTAGATCTCTCTCTAGATCTCTAGATCTCTCTATCTCTAGATCTCTCTCTCTCTCTAGATCTCTCTCTCTCTCTAGATCTCTAGATCTCTCTAGATCTCTCTAGATCTCTCTCTAGATCTCTCTCTAGATCTCTCTCTAGATCTCTCTAGATCTCTCTCTAGATCTCTAGATCTCTCTCTAGATCTCTAGATCTCTCTCTAGATCTCTCTAGATCTCTCTCTAGATCTCTCTAGATCTCTCTCTAGATCTCTCTAGATCTCTCTCTAGATCTCTCTAGATCTCTCTCTAGATCTCTAGATCTCTCTCTAGATCTCTAGATCTCTCTCTAGATCTCTAGATCTCTCTCTAGATCTCTAGATCTCTCTCTAGATCTCTAGATCTCTCTCTAGATCTCTAGATCTCTCTCTAGATCTCTAGATCTCTCTCTAGATCTCTAGATCTCTCTCTAGATCTCTAGATCTCTCTCTAGATCTCTAGATCTCTCTCTAGATCTCTAGATCTCTCTCTAGATCTCTAGATCTCTCTCTAGATCTCTAGATCTCTCTCTATCTCTAGATCTCTAGATCTCTCTCTAGATCTCTAGATCTCTCTCTAGATCTCTAGATCTCTCTCTAGATCTCTAGATCTCTCTCTAGATCTCTAGATCTCTCTAGATCTCTCTAGATCTCTCTAGATCTCTCTAGATCTCTCTAGATCTCTCTCTAGATCTCTAGATCTCTCTCTAGATCTCTAGATCTCTCTCTCTCTCTAGATCTCTAGATCTCTCTAGATCTCTAGATCTCTCTCTCTAGATCTCTCTAGATCTCTCTAGATCTCTAGATCTCTCTAGATCTCTAGATCTCTCTCTAGATCTCTCTCTAGATCTCTCTAGATCTCTCTCTAGATCTCTCTAGATCTCTCTCTAGATCTCTAGATCTCTCTCTAGATCTCTAGATCTCTCTCTAGATCTCTAGATCTCTCTCTAGATCTCTAGATCTCTCTCTAGATCTCTAGATCTCTCTCTAGATCTCTAGATCTCTCTCTAGATCTCTAGATCTCTAGATCTCTAGATCTCTAGATCTCTAGATCTCTCTCTCTCTCTCTAGATCTCTCTCTCTCTCTAGATCTCTCTCTCTCTCTAGATCTCTCTCTCTCTAGATCTCTCTCTCTCTCTAGATCTCTCTCTCTCTCTAGATCTCTCTCTCTCTAGATCTCTCTCTCTCTAGATCTCTCTCTCTCTAGATCTCTCTCTCTCTCTCTAGATCTCTCTCTCTCTCTCTAGATCTCTCTCTCTCTCTCTAGATCTCTCTCTCTCTCTAGATCTCTCTCTCTCTCTAGATCTCTCTCTATCTCTAGATCTCTCTCTATCTCTAGATCTCTCTCTATCTCTAGATCTCTCTCTATCTCTAGATCTCTCTCTATCTCTAGATCTCTCTCTATCTCTAGATCTCTCTCTATCTCTAGATCTCTCTCTATCTCTAGATCTCTCTCTATCTCTAGATCTCTCTCTATCTCTAGATCTCTCTCTATCTCTAGATCTCTCTCTATCTCTAGATCTCTCTCTATCTCTAGATCTCTCTCTATCTCTAGATCTCTCTCTATCTCTAGATCTCTCTCTATCTCTAGATCTCTCTCTAGCTATAGAGCTATAGAGCTATAGAGCTATAGAGCTATAGATATATAGATATAGATATATATATACACACACACACACACACACATATACACACCGTGTTTCCCCGAAAATAAGACATCCCAGGAGTTTTCAGGGAGGATTTAATATAAGACAGCCCCTGAAAATAAGACATAGTGCTTTTTTCAGGGCAAACAAAAAATATAAGACAGTGTCGGGGAAACAGGAGATATATATATATATATATATATATATATATATATATATAGAGAGATTATATATATATATATATATATATATATATATATATATATATATATATGGGTATATATATGGGTATATATATGGGTATATATATACATATATGGGTATATATATATGCAGTTAGGTCCAGAAATATTTGGACAGTGACAATTTTCGCGAGTTGGGCTCTGCATGCCACCACATTGGATTTGAAATGAAACCTCTACAACAGAATTCAAGTGCAGATTGTAACGTTTTGTTTTTTCTTCATTGAATTGGTCGGTGGTTGACCTCCACCTTGCTATGCACCCCAATTTGGGATGTATTCCATCTGTCTGGATTTTGGCGGTTGGTGACTGTTCACATTAAGTCATCAGGCTTTGTCCACAGGCTATTTACTTCATGCAGCATTTGCTTGGACCTGTCCCGCCCACAGCCATGACTCAGTCATGGGTACGGGATTGAAATAGACCAGGTGAGTGCTGCTAAGAGCAGTTCTACTATTCATATGTGAAGCCGTATGGCACATTTTATAAAAATATTTTAGTGTAGGACTGCTTCAAATGAGATTTGCCGTGACGTGGCGAAGCAGCTCAAGAAATTGCAATTTTTTGCCAAAAATATCAAAAAAATTTTTATAATAAGTACAGTTTGGGATGTTTAGTGCTGTAGTGCACATTTGGTGCTGGCTTTTTGTTTTTTCTTCATATATATATATATATATATATATATATATATATATATATATATATATATATATATATATATATATATATATATACACCCATATTATATATATATATACACATTATATATATATATGGGTATATATATGGGTATATATATATATATATATGGGTATATATATATATATATATGGGTATATATATATACAGTTAGGTCCAGAAATATTTGGACAGTGACACAATTTTCGCGAGTTGGGCTCTGCATGCCACCACATTGGATTTGAAATGAAACCTCTACAACAGAATTCAAGTGCAGATTGTAACGTTTAATTTGAAGGTTTGAACATAAATATCTGATAGAAATTGTAGGAATTGTACACATTTCTTTACAAACACTCCACATTTTAGGGGGTCAAAAGTAATTGGACAAATAAACCAAACCCAAACAAAATATTTTTATTTTCAATATTTTGTTGCGAATCCTTTGGAGGCAATCACTGCCTTAAGTCTGGAACCCATGGACATCACCAAACGCTGGGTTTCCTCCTTCTTAATGCTTTGCCAGGCCTTTACAGCCTCAGCCTTCAGGTCTTGCTTGTTTGTGGGTCTTTCCATCTTAAGTCTGGATTTGAGCAAGTGAAATGCATGCTCAATTGGGTTAAGATCTGGTGATTGACTTGGCCATTGCAGAATGTTCCACTTTTTTGCACTCATGAACTCCTGGGTAGCTTTGGCTGTATGCTTGGGGTCATTGTCCATCTGTACTATGAAGCGCCGTCCGATCAACTTTGCGGCATTTGGCTGAATCTGGGCTGAAAGTATATCCCGGTACACTTCAGAATTCATCCGGCTACTCTTGTCTGCTGTTATGTCATCAATAAACACAAGTGACCCAGTGCCATTGAAAGCCATGCATGCCCATGACATCACGTTGCCTCCACCATGTTTTACAGAGGATGTGGTGTACCTTGGCTCATGTGCCGTTCCCTTTCTTCTCCAAACTTTTTTCTTCCCATCATTCTGGTACAGGTTGATCTTTGTCTCATCTGTCCAGAGAATACTTTTCCAGAACTGAGCTGGCTTCATGAGGTGTTTTTCAGCAAATTTAACTCTGGCCTGTCTATTTTTGGAATTGATGAATGGTTTGCATCTAGATGTGAACCCTTTCTATTTACTTTCATGGAGTCTTCTCTTTACTGTTGACTTAGAGACAGATACACCTACTTCACTGAGAGTGTTCTGGACTTCAGTTGATGTTGTGAACGGGTCCTTCTTCACCAAAGAAAGTATGCGGCGATCATCCACCACTGTTGTCATCCGTGGACGCCCAGGCCTTTTTGAGTTCCCAAGCTCACCAGTCAATTCCTTTTTTCTCAGAATGTACCCGACTGTTGATTTTGCTACTCCAAGCATGTCTGCTATCTCTCTGATGGATTTTTTCTTTTTTTTCAGCCTCAGGATGTTCTGCTTCACCTCAATTGAGAGTTCCTTAGACCGCATGTTGTCTGGTCACAGCAACAGCTTCCAAATGCAAAACCACACACCTGTAATCAACCCCAGACCTTTTAACTACTTCATTGATTACAGGTTAACGAGGGAGACGCCTTCAGAGTTAATTGCAGCCCTTAGAGTCCCTTGTCCAATTACTTTTGGTCCCTTGAAAAAGAGGAGGCTATGCATTACAGAGCTATGATTCCTAAACCCTTTCTCCGATTTGGATGTGAAAACTCTCATATTGTAGCTGGGAGTGTGCACTTTCAGCCCATATTATATATATAATTGTATTTCTGAACATGTTTTTGTAAACAGCTAAAAGAACAAAACTTGTGTCACTGTCCAAATATTTCTGGACCTAACTGTATACCCATACATATATATATACCCATATATATATATATATATACATACATATACCCATATATATATATATATATACATACATATACCCATATATATATATATATATACATACATATACCCATATATATATATATATATACATACATATACCCATATATATATATATATATACATACATATACCCATATATATATATATATATACATACATATACCCATATATATATATATATATACATACATATACCCATATATATATATATATATACATACATATACCCATATATATATATATATATACATACATATACCCATATATATATATATATATACATACATATACCCATATATATATATATATATACATACATATACCCATATATATATATATATATACATACATATACCCATATATATATATATATACCCATATATATATATATATATACCCATATATATATATATATATACCCATATATATATATATATATACCCATATATATATATATATATACCCATATATATATATATATATACCCATATATATATATATATATACCCATATATATATATATATATACCCATATATATATATATATATACCCATATATATATATATATATACCCATATATATATATATATATATATATATATATATATATATATATATATATATATATATATATATATATATATATATATATATATATATATATATATATATATATATATATATATATATATATATATATATATATATATATATATATATATATATATATATATATATATACACATACATACATACATACATACATATATATATATATATGCTACATGGTCGCTGGTGAGCTGTCAAACGGGCAGATCTCACCAGCGACCACTGAACAGCCCCCAGCCAGCAGCGACGTGCAAGCGACGCTGCGCTTGCACGGAGCCGCCGACTGGAAGCTGCGGAGACTGGTAACTAAGGTAAACATCGGGTATGGTTACCCGATGTTTACATTAGTTACCAGCGCTGTGTGCAGAGAGCAGGGAGCCGCGCACACTGAGCGCTGGCTCCCTGCTCTCCTAGCTGCTGTACACATCGGGTTAATTAACCCGATGTGTAATGCAGCTACATGTGCAGAGAGCAGGGTGCCGCGCACACTGCTTAGCGCTGGCTCCTTGCTCTCCTAGCTGCTGTACACATCGGGTTAATTAACCCGATGTGTACAGCAGCTACATGTGCAGAGAGCCGGAGCCGGCAGCACAAGCAGCGTGAGAGCTGCAGAGGCTGGTAACTAAGGTAAATATCGGGTAACCACCTTGGTTACCCGATGTTTATCTTGGTTACAAGCTTACCTCAGCTGTCAGACGCTGGCTCCTGCTCCCTGCTCGCTTCATTTGTCGCTCTCTCGCTGTCACACACAGCGATCTGTGTGTCACAGCGGGAGAGCGGCTTTGAAGAAAACGAACCAGGGCTGTGTGTAACGAGCAGCGATCTCTCAGCAGGGGCCAGATCGCTGCTCAGTGTCACACACAGCGAGATCGCTAATGAGGTCACTGCTGCGTCACAAAAAGCGTGACTCAGCAGCGATCTCGGCAGCGAGATCGCTGTGTGTGAAGCACCCCTTAGGCTACGTGCGCACGTTGCTTTTTTCTGACCACAAGGATGCAGCAAGAACACACCCACAGGAAGAACATATCAAAAAACTACATGCGTTTGTGCGCACTTTTTTTTTTTGCTGCGTGTCTGTCCAATGCCTTCATTGGATGAAAAACGCAAGAAGAATTGACATGTTGCATCTTTATGGTCACCACAAACACGCAGCAAAAAAAACTGCACTGTGCGAATCGCAAAAATGAAATCTCAGACTTTGCTGGGGAAGGAAATTCATGGAGTTTTGATACCAAAAGTGCACCCAAAAACGAGCAAAAACGTGGCAAAAAACGCAGCGTGCGCACAAGGCCTTATAGTCTACAAGACTAGAAAGTGATTTTGGTTCTCACAAGATCCGAAAAGAATAGGAACATATATTAACCAGTTTTTCTATACAGACACTTCAACTTATTATTAGTAATAGTCAGGATAATTTGATCAAAACAAATATTCTAAATATTTTTGATCATTTTAAAGTGAACCTGTCAGGTGCAATATGCAGCCAGCACCACGAGCAGTTCTGGGTTCATTTTGCTAATCCCTGACTAACCGTCCCTGTATACACTAGCATAAATAAAGAGAGCTTTAAAAAAAAAAAGTATTTCTAAAGATAGTTTATTAAATGCTTATGAGCGCAGGGACTAGTTGCAAGGGCGTTAGTTCCTTTGGCTAGTGGGCCCACATAGCATGTTAGTACGCCCTTGTGGGCTTACTAACAAGCTAATGAATGCACAGCAACACAGCACATACCTCACTCTCGATGGAG
Organism: Anomaloglossus baeobatrachus; assembly: GCF_048569485.1. Taxonomy (NCBI): domain Eukaryota; kingdom Metazoa; phylum Chordata; class Amphibia; order Anura; family Aromobatidae; genus Anomaloglossus; species Anomaloglossus baeobatrachus. The sequence continues at coordinate 429,594,590 of NC_134353.1, forward strand.
GCTGGCGAAGGATTGATGCGCACTGCGCATGATCGGGAGTCCCAGGTCTTCCAATCATGCGCACTAAACTGATGCATTGTGTAAGCTTCCCGTCTTCAGTGAGGTATAGTGCGCATGACCGGAAGACCTGGGACTCCTGATCATGCGCAATACACATCCATCCTCCGCTGGTCGCCATCAAGTGTGAGGTAAGTGCTGTGCCGCTGTGTAGTCATATTAACATATTCGTACGCCCACAGGGGCGCAGTGTACATAGAAATCTGCCATTCAGTGGTGGGGTGGGCATTATAGAGCTTATTAATATGCTGGACTACCTGGCAGCAGGCTAAGTAGTCCTCTAATGCTAAAATCACTGATTAATCAGCAGTAGATTTATCAAAACTACACTAAGCAGCCCTGTAAGTAGAATCAGGATCTTTGCCCCTATGTTATGCTGCTCTCAGATTAGGTGGCAAAAACCTGGAGACAGATTCCCTTTAAACCTTAAAATAATTTGCCAGCAATTGAAGACAGCTTTACTGAAAATAGACTACAACCTTTTTTTTTTTTAGTTTTTTTTTTTCGTATCAGCGGTTGAGTGGCGCTTTAAATGTAAATCAATCCCCTGTAGCTGCCTTAAACTCAATTGTCCAGTCTTCACGTTTCCAGCATCGCTCTGGTCGGTCTCAGATTTTTGACCCGTCAGCTGCCCTATTGTTTCATAGAGCAAGTCGGAGGTCACAAATTAATTAAACTGTATGGGAACCTCGTTCTGGGTCTCAGCATTGCATTGAGCGCTTGTGACGTAATTTCTGACTACCGGCCAGTTAGAACTTAAGGGCACAAGATATCACCTCGGAACCGGAATGGCATTGGAAAAAAAAAAAATTGAAGGGAACCAGTCACCTAGAATATGCGTTCTCACCTATCAGCAGACATATGTGTGCCCTAATTACACCTCCCTACCCATCCCTGTGTTGTAAAATTGTATAATATTCAAGTAATTAACATTTTATTACCTTCATATTTCCTATGTAGATTACAGAGCCGCTGGCCACATGGGCGGTGCCTTGCCCTATGGACGTCTGCATACTTTCCGTGGTATCACGCCCCTGTGGACGTGATACCATGGAGTCACATGAGCGACGTCCCAGTCGCCGATTCTATCCTGAGCGCGTTTACATTTACCATTGCAGCAGGCTTCTCTTCCGGGTTCTCCTTGTCAGTTTCAGACGCACAGTGCGCACTGAAGCCAGAGAGTGAACACCCGGAAAAGAAGCCTGCCACAATGCGCACAGGATAGAATGAGCGATGGGGACTCCATGTCACTCATGTGACTCCATGGTATCACGCCCACAGGGGCGAGATACCACGGGAAGTATGCATAAGTCCATAGGGCAAGGCGCCGCCCATGTGGCCAGCGGCTCTCTAATTTACATAGGAAACATGAAGGTAATAAAACGTTTTTTATTACTTTCATATTATGAAATTTCACAACACAAGCATGGGTAGGGAGGTGTAATTAGGGCACACATGCGTCTGCTGATAGGTCAGAACGCATATTCTAGGTGACAGGTTCCCTTTAAGCCACCGAAGCGCAAGTATATGACTAAGGCCATGAGACTTACATCTAAAGCACCACTCAAGCTCTGAAATTAAAAAAAAAAACAAAAACTGAAGTGGTGCTTTAATATTCAATAAAGGATGAAACAAAAGACAACCGATATTAATGTAAAAAATTCAGGAGAGTTTATTTTTAGAGCACCATAACATCCACAGTGCTATACATGAGATGATGTTACATATAAAACACAAATATAAATTACAATGAACAAACTAATAGTGAGAGACAGGGGAGAGGACGCAGGCTTGCAGGCTTACATTCTAACGGCTCCCCGCAGATTATTTAGAGATGACAATTTTTTTTCTTAATGTTTGATTCCTCGAACATTTGGGGCAATTATGATAAACCCATTCAAGCTAAGCATAATTTCTGAGTCTGTACCTTGTAGAAATTTAAAGAAACATGAGATTACATTTTACTGATTATAAAGCATTTAAAAACGTTGCTCGCAGCATTAGTTCAAGTAAACCAAAAGTTTTGTTGCTTAATTTTGTTTGTACTTAACATAAGATGCATACTGTATTAGTGTCCAGCAATAGTCATTGATGGATTCCCAGTAGCCTTTATGCTTTTCCATTGTAGCAAGATCTTGGTAATATTTGCCATGTTCATCACTAACTGCACCAAGATTTTCAGGGAAGAATTCCAAAAGTGAATGCAGAAAATGAATTTTCAATGGCATGTTGCATTTCATCGCTATTTAAGCTTCAGGAAGGTTGTCAACAAATTCGATGCGGTTTGGTGCTCTATTTTTACCAAGGAAATATCCTTGAATGATTTCCAAGAAATTTTCTCAGGCCCCACCAGCAGCTCTTTTAAGTGCTTGTCATTCATGATGTATCAGATTTGTGGATCAACAAAAATGATTTCCTTAATTTTGGTATCTGTTTTTTGGGAACATTTGTCTCAAAATGAAAACCTTCTGCTTCCATTGTTCATTGCTTTCACAAAATTTTTCATCAGTCCAAGTTGTATGTGAAGTGGAGGCAGAAATCTCATTGCTGGATCCACAAGTGCTTGATGTGCACCATTTTTCTGCCCGGGAATCAAGTGGTTAGATTGGCCACTTCCTTCTACTATCATGTGAGTGCTTAGCACGGCAACCCAAGCTGCAGTGCCACTACTTTTAAATCAACACAGAAGTTCCATTTATAGTTGCTGTACTTGATGTTTGAACAACAGTTCCATGTTCTCGTATGTTTCTTTCATGTGTGCAGCATATCCAACAGGTATTGAAGAAACCCCTGACTGATGCATTCACTCACTAATGAGGCAGCAGTTACTCTGGACTCAATTTGGCTTCTTTTCAGCGGTGTCAGTCTTTTCAAAGACTAACAAAACTGTTGATGACCGCATTTTTGTGCACGTCTGAAAAGAGGTGTAAAAAGATGGACACCGCTTTATCACAGACCAGACGTGAGGTCACAGTGACTCCCTCTATGACCTCTCTTTCCCTTCCCCGTGCTATGTGGCATTTGGCATCTCAGATGATCCATGGGTCCTCTGTCTGTGTCAACCAGCTTGAACAAATAAAAAAAAGAAAAAAAAAAAAAAAAAAGGTTCACATGGGCTGGTACAGGTGCCCAGCCCAGTTAGCCAAATTAATTTCTAACTACTCCACCTTATGTTGGAAGGGTTGTGGACAGGTGGGCTCTTTGGGTCATCTCTGGTGGTCATGCCGCAGAATTCTAGATGTTTGGAAACAAGTATTTGACCTAATAGCCAATATAACAGAAAGCAGGTTGCCCCCTTACCCCCAGATGGGGGTTCTCCACATTGGTATGGAAGAGTTTCCCCCACATTTTTATTTCAGCTAGGCAATGCATAGCTGCTAAATGGAAATCCTCAGATTTCCCTGTTAGAGAACTCGTGGCAAGAATCAATACACACTTCCACTATGAAACCTTACTAGCGGGAAGTTCTTCTTCAGTGCTCAAAATCCAAAAACGATAGGTTAAGTGGTCTGCTTGTCCATTGGCCTCCCGTCCCCACAAGCTTTAATGGAATTCTTTATATGTTCCTCCAAGTACTGTCAGCCCTGGCAAGTTCGTTTTCTTGTATGTTCATGGTTCTTTATTCTGTATTTTAAATCTGGAATATGTTACCTTTTTCCCTTCCCCCTTGTTCCCCTTATTTCCATTCTTATGGCTCAATGTGCCCATTAGGGTTATGGTGTAACATAGGCTTGTATGTGTAATAGGTGTAATGGTGTTATAGGCTTGTATGTTCTTTATTTCTTTGAATCTGTTATATGGTTTGCAATGTTTAAATCTTAACAAATTTATTGGAATAAATCTGGGGACTTCTGATCATGCGCACTGAACTGATACAGGGTGTTAGCTTCCCAGCTTAAGTGAGGTATAGTGCGCATGACCGGAAGAGCTAGGGACTCCGGATCATGCGCAGTGCATCCATCTTCCGACGGCCCTCATTTATAGTGAGGTATGTGCAATGTCGCTGCACATTCATTGGCATGTTAGTACGCCCACAAGGGCGTGCTAACATACTGTGTGGGCTGACTAGCCAAGGGAAGTAGCACTCTTGCGACAAGTGCAGTAAAGGTGGGTGGAATCTGCTCTCCTGTGTGTGAGGTCACACCTCCTCCCTCCCATTCTGGGTGTTTCCAAAAGGATAAGGAAAGATGACGTTTAGGATGACCATGCTGAGCCATTTTGTTGGGGACCCCAAAGTGATCCTAATGTCTAAAGTGTCACCAACAACAGCTGCAAAGTGCTCTGCACGCCTCGTACCAGCCATGTTCTGCCCGGCCGCCATGCTCAGCTCGCAAAGCTCCGCCGCACGCTTGCGAACAATGCTCCACCGCATGCATGAACGCCCACAATGCTCTGCTGCCCGCCCGTCCGCCTACACGTCACTACTCCCCTCATTCTAAGACCTCTGTTACCGGAAACTACTCCTGTCAAGCACTCTGCATACGCTGGGGGCTCCATAAAGATGGCGTTAATCTCCTCCCTCTGCTGTGATCTGGACAGCCCGTATACAGCTCACAGTAGAGAACTTTCAGTGATAACCTCTTCACCCCCGGGGCAATTTTCTGGGTTTTTTGGCTCCCTTTTTCCGAGGGCCGTAACTTTATTTTTCCATCAATCTTGCCATATATGGGTTTGCTTTTTGCGGGACGAGTTGTACTTTTAAATGAAACCGTAAGTTTTACCTTATACTGTAGTGTACTGGAAAACAGCAAAAAATAAAGCGCACAATAGTTTTTGGGATATTTTAATCACTGTGTTCACTACAGTATATGGTAAAACTGATGCGTTTGTTTGACGTTTTAGGTCGGTGCGAGTTCGTAGGCACCAAACATAAATAGGTTAACTTCTCTAAGGGGTTAAAAAAAAATTCACAAGGTTGTCAAAGTGACAGCGCACGTTTTGCACCATTTTCCAAAACCTATAGCGTTCTCATTTTTCAGGCTCTACGGCTCAGTGACTGCTTATTTTTTGCGTTCCAAGCTGAAATTTTTAACGGTACCATTTTTGCTCCGATGCTACAGTTTGATTGTTTGTTATTGCATTTTGCGCAAAGTTTAAGGCTACCAAAATGTATTTTTGGCATTCGGAATTTTTTTGCCGCTATGCCATTTACCCATCAAATGAATTGATTTTATATTTTCATAAATCGGGCATTTATGAACTTGCTAATACCAAATATGTGTACATTATTTTTTTTAACCATTTAATTTTCAATGGGGCAAAGGGGGCGTTTTCAACTTAGGTTTTTATTGGGGTTTTTTTTTATTCTACTAGGTCCCCTAGGGGACTATAACAATCAGCTGTCTTATTGCTCCTCCTTTTCTCCAGATCACAGCAACACAGCTGAGATCTGAAGAAAAGTAGCTTTACTTTCACACACGGCGTTCTGCCGGCAGTGAGAGAAAGTGACTCATGATAGCTACAGGAGTCATATGACCCTGTGCTACCATGGCAACCACCGGACATCACGTGATCACGTCACGTGATTTCCGATGGTGCTGGGAAAGTTAATGCTTACCGCGACACTCTGTTACATCTCAATGTGAGATCACTGTCAGATTTTGACAGCGACATGTATGGTGCTAATAGGCGCGGGCGGAACGCAATTCCACTTGTGCCTAGCAGGCACACGTCAGCTGTTGAAATCCGCTGACATGTGCGCTGATTGCCGCAGACTGCTCACAGCCCGTGGGGATTATAGTGACACGATCCATGACATACCCAGTACGTTATGTGTGGTTAAGAGGTTAAGTATAGGGGTCGGAGTCAGTCTATCAGATCCAAAGCCCAGTGCGCTGCCGTATTTGAAGTCAACAACTGTCATTACACACAGCACATCCAAGATAAGATGGCAGCCCCCAGTGTTTCAGTAAAAACAGAATTAAATAAAGACTAAATAAACAATGAATTTAAATGTTGTATTAAAAATAATGGGATTCACAATCACTTAATACAAAAAAACAAAACAAAACGCGACACCTTCCCTTTTAAAGGACATAAGCTGCAATTCTGCTCTCTACTCTTAGGCTATGTTCACACTGGGCCTTTTTGCAGCGTTTTATAGCTACGGATTTGCCTTTGTTTTATGCAAATCTACGCTAATAAAACGCTACTTTTTACAGTCCCTGCAAAGTCAATGAGATTTGTGAAATCTCACGCACACATCAGGATGTTTTCCTTACGGTTTTGTGAAATACCTGTGGTTTTGCTGCGTTTTGAAAAGAATGAACATGTCAATTCTTTTCTGCGCTTTTGCTACGGTTTTTCACCAGTGACAGGGGGACTCGCAGATAGACCCACCGATCCTGGGTAACGGGGTAATAAAAAACCCGGTTTGCAGGGCTGTGGAGTTGGAGTTCATTTTGCTGCAGTTGGAGTTGGTATAAAACAGACCGACTCCTAATATATATACAGTCATATGGAAAAGTTTGGGCACCCCTATTAATGTTAACCTTTTTTCTTTATAACAATTTGGGTTCTTGCAACAGCTATTTCAGTTTCATATATTTAAATAACTAATTGACTCAGTAATATTTCTGGATTGAAATGAGGTTTATTGTACTAACAGAAAATGTGCAATCCGCATTTAAACAATTTGACAGGTACAAAAGTATGGGCACCTCAACATAAAAGTGACATTAATATTTTGTAGATCCTCCTTTTGCAAAATTAACAGCCTCTAGTCGCTTCCTGTAGCTTTTAATGAGTTCCTGGATGAAGGTATATTTGAACATTCCCATTTACAAAACAATTCCAGTTCCGTTAAGTTTGATGGTCGCCGAGCATGGACAGCACGCTTCAAATCATCCCACAGATGTTCAATGATATTCATGTCTGGGGACTGGGATGGACATTCCAGAACATTGTAATTGTTCCTCTGCATGAATGCCTGAGTAGATTTGGAGCGGTGTTTTGGATCATTGTCTTGCTGAAATATCCATCCCCTGCATAACTTCAACTTCGTCACTGATTCTTGCACATTATTGTCAAGAATCTGCTGATACTGAGTTGAATCTATGCAATCCTCAACTTTAACAAGATTCCCGGTGCCGGCATTGGCCACACAGCCCTAAAGAATGATGGAACCTCCACCAAATTTTACTGTGGGTAGCAAGTGCTTTTCTTGGAAAGCCGTGTTTTTTTGCCTCCATGCATAACGCCTTTTTGTATGACCACACAACTTTATCTTTGTTTCATCAGTCCACAGGACCTTCTTCCAAAATGTAACTGGCTTGTCCAAATGTGCTTTTGCATACCTCAGGCGACTCGATTTGTGGCATGCTTGCAGAAACAGCTTCTTTCGCATCACTCTCCCGTACAGCTTATCCTTGTGCAAAGTGCGCTGTATTGTTGACCGATGCACATTGACACCATCTGCAGCAAGATGATGCTGCAGGTCTTTGGAGGTGGTCTGTGGATTGTCCTTAACTGTTCTCACCATTCTTCTCTGCCTTTCTGATATTTTTCTTGGCCTGCCACTTCTGGGCTTAACAAGAACTGTACCTGTGTTCTTCCATTTCCTTACTATGTTCCTCACAGTGGAAACTGACAGTTTAAATCTCTGAGAAAACTTTTTGTATCCTTCCCCTGAACAACTATGTTGAATAATCTTTGTTTTCAGATCATTTGAGAGTTGTTTTGAGGAGCTCATGATGCCACTCTTCATAGGAGATTCAAATAGGAGAACAACTTGCAAGTGGCCACCTTAAATAACGTCTCATGATTGGATACACCTGCCTATGAAGTTCAAAGTTCAATGACGTTAGAAAACCAATCTAAGGCAGCATTCACACACAGCGTTTTTGCTGCGTTTTTTGAGGATAGGTTTTTCAGCTGCAAAAGCTGATCAGCTTTTTAAAAAAACGCATCACCTGAAAGGTTCTTGAGCTCAATGTGTTCTTTAGCAAAACCAGATTAGAAAACCGCCACAAACTGACTTGCTCATTCTTTGTGAAGATCTGTTTGAGCCCAAAAACGGATTCTCCCAAAACGATGTGTCTGAATGTCGCATCTTGAAACCCAATGACTTTGCTGGGATGCCCAGAGTCACTGCATTTCACTGAACTATTTTGCCATCAATGTTCGATAGGTTTGTGTCAAGAAATAAATTGTTACCACTAGCAGACACTGACAGTAAAAGACACTAAAGCTCATCACACCAGCCAGTTTCTCCAGGCCTTAGTGGAAAAAGTTCTGCAAGATTACGTACTCAAAAAAAAAAAAAAAACAGGTTCTTGCTATTGTAACGGACAATGCTTCAACCATGATAAGTACAATTAAACTGATGAATGAGAGTAATGAAAATTTAGGATTCAGTATGATTGAGATGGAGCCACAGTGCTGTTCATGTAACTGAGGAACAAACATTACAACAGAACAGCAAAATGATACTTTAGGATTAGATGATCTTGTTAAAGCTGCTTCAAA